>NW_023637590.1:3449107-3646822 GCF_015220235.1 Choloepus didactylus
AGTCCATATGCTGTCAGTGTAGACGGTTGGAGGCGTAGGGCCCAGCTTGGAGCCCATATCTTATAGTATAGAAAGTTGGAGGTTGGGGCCAAGCTTGGAGACGATAAACCCACAGGGTAGATGGGTGAAAGCTGGAGCCTGGCTTGGAGCCCATATACTGGTAGTGTAGACAGGTCGAAGCAGGAACAAGGTTCAGGACACAAATAAATGGTTTAGACAGGTGGAGGCATGGGGCCTAGCATGGAGCCCAAATATCTTTGTAGTAGATGGCTGGAGGCTGGGGCCCAGCTCAAAGATGATAACCCCACAGTGTAGATGGGTGGAGGCTTGGGGTCTAGCTTGGAGCCTACATACCTGTGGTTTTGAGAGGTGGAGCCTTGGGCCTGGCTTGGAGTCCAGACACCTGTCATTTTGACAGTCATAGGCATGTGGCCCAGTGTGGAGCCCATATACCAGTGGGGTAGATGGATGGAGGCTGGGGCCCAGCTTCAGCCCATATGGCTCTGGGGTAGACAAGTGGAGGCTGAGACCCAGCCTGGAGCCCAAATTCCCATAATGTATATGGGGGCCTGGCTTGGAACCCAAGTAACTGTGGTGTAGACAGGTGGAGGCATGGGACCAGGCTTGGAGCCCATATAACTTCATGGTAGATGGTTGGAGGTCAGGACCCAGCTCAGAGCCCATATTCACACATTGTAACAGGCCTGGCTTGGAGCCCATATACCTGTGAGGCAGACAGGTGGAGGCTAGGGCCCAGATCGGACCACATATCCCTACAGTGTAGACAGGTGGATGCTACGGTCCTATTCGAACCCATATATACACATTGTAAACAGGTAGATGTTGGGGCCTGGCTCAGTATCCATATCTCCACAGTATAGATGGGTAGATTGTGGGGCCCAGTGTGGAACCCATATCAGAACAGTCTAGACAGGTAGAGGCTAGGACCTGGCTCAGAGCCCAAATAACTGTGCTGCAGAGAGGGGAGGCTGGGAACCAGCGTGGAGCCCATAACCCACAATGTAGATGGGATGAGGCTATGGCCCAGCTTGGTGTCCATATACCTGTGGGTAGACAGGTGGAGGCTGGGGTCGAGCTTGTAGCCAGTATACCTGTGGGGCACATGGTGAAGGTTTCGGCCCAGTTCAGAGACCCTATTCCCAGAGTTTAGACTGGTGGAGGCTGGGGATGGCTCGGAGCCCATAACAACACAGTGTCCACACATGGAGGGTGGGGCATTTGCTTGTCAGTTTCATTAACCTGTCTCTGCCCCTGATAAAATATAAGATCCATGAAAAGAGTGACCTTATCTGTGTTGATGCTGTATATTCCAGTACCTACGTTAGTTCTAGGCAGTTACAGGCACCTAGTATTTATTGGTTGAGTGAATGAATGAATATTCTCTTTTTGAGCAATCTTGTCTACATCAGTGCCTTTAATTCCAAAGTATATGCTGATATCTCTGAAATTTATATCTGTAGCACAGATCTATTCTCTAAGCCCAGGAATATTTCTATTTAGGATTTATTTGACATATCCACTTGGATGTGTCAAAGGCACTTTAAATTTTCTATACCAAAAGCTGAACCCAGATTCTTCTTCCAAACTGGGTTACAATCCCAGGTGTTCAGGTTATATATTGCTAAGTAGCAGATTATTCCCAAAAGTTGGTGGCTCAAAATAATAACAATCTTTTTATTATTTCTTGTGTTTTCTGTGGGTCAGGAATTGGTTAAGGGTTCAGCTGGGTGGCTCTATCTTGGAGTCTCTGATGTGGTTGCAGAGACATGGTGGCTGGGGCTGGAACAGTTGGAATCTTGATATTCCTGGGTTAGTTAAATAAATCCACTATTATTTTTCTATAGCTGTTACAAATTGCCATGAACTTAGTGGCTTAAAACAACACCCATTTATTATCTTACTCTTCTGAGTCAGAAGTCTGGGCACAGGGTAGCTTAGCTGGGTTCTCCAGTTAGGGCCTCATGAGGCCAAAGACTAAGTGTTGACAAGCCAAGCTGTGGGTTCTCAACTACCTCAGTGCCGATAAACCTGGGAAATATTTCATTTAAATAGAAATTTAGATTGTCTTTTGCTTTTGTTTTAAAAACCCTTACAGTTCTGGGTAAGAACTTCACCTGAGGATTCCAAGTCCTTTTGGTCCTGAATGCAGCCACCCCTGCGACTGTCGCCTGTCGTCTGCCCACTGTGGTCACCTGCTAACCGACCAGCTCACGCAGTGCACTCCCATCCCCGGTTCATTCTGGGCTCAGCAGCCGGAGAGCTCCGTCCCAGGCGAGGCAGGGGCCAGACACCTGAGGGCAGCTTGGGAGCTCGGGGCCTCTGGCTGTCCCGGCCCTCGCACTTCCCCCTGTGCCTTGCAGGGCTCCAGCCGCCTCGTCCAGCTCCGGGCTCAGGGCCGAGGCCTCCCCCGGCCCCCTGCCTGCAGTGGAGCTGCTGCATGGGCTCCTGGTGCTTTCAAAACAGGAGGGTGCAACACAGTAGGTTCTAGAATATTCAGTGGGTCATGGGCAACAGCTTTTTTAAATTTTTTGTTTTGAAGTATTTATAGATTCAAGAGACTGCAAAAAGGGCTGTGTGTGCCTTCCTGCCCCGCCCCCGATGTCAGCTTCTTACGTGCCTAGTAGAGCATCAGTGCCAGGAAACTGACGTTGGCTTCGTCCACAGAGCACGTTCAGACTCCCCCAGCTACACCTGCACTCACCTGTGCACGTGTACAGCTTGACGCAACTTTATCACCTGTTCAGCTTTGCAAAACCACCACCACAAGACATCGTTACCCCCTTTATAGCCACATACACCTCCCCCTCTGTCCCTAACTGCTGCCAACCACTAACCAGTTAGTGGTTATTTCACCAGTCACGTAAGTGAAATCAATCCTATAAGACTGGCTTTTTTACTCAGCATACTTTCCTTGAGTTTCATGCAAGTTGTGTGTACGGCAGTTTATCTTGAATGGCATTGAAATGAAAACATCAGTGCTCCAAACACAGTACAAATACCGTTTTGTAAAACTTGTTTCAACTCTAGATGGCATCCCAGATCATAATGTAAAATACTTGTTATATGGCTTAGACACATCGAGGTGCCCCCTGGGTGGGGGTGGGGCTGGTTCTCCAAGCTCAACTCTGTGAATCACACGTGCACACATCCCTGCCGTCCACGGGCAAGACGCAGAGCCAGGGAGCGACTCCAGGGTGCGCGAGAGAGAACGCACGAGAGGAGGGGAACTGTGTTCCCTAAGTGATGCCCTTCCAAAGGGATCATTATTTTACCTCAAATTATAAATTCAAAAGTGTCTGACCCACCACCTGCAGCCAGGTCAGGCCCAGCTATGGGTGTGGCACTAAGTGGAGGGTCCCCACCACGCAGTAGGGCTACCACAAGACACTCACATGTTATTAGTAAGAGTTGTTGGTTTATGTACAAATTTTTAAATCATCTACAAGAGTAGAGGCATACAAAATTCTAATACCACCTGAGCATGACAATGTTTGATACAGAATCTAACAAATGTGGAACTAATTTTCAGCTATGGTTTGTATTCCAATGTTTGAAATGGCTGTCGACATACTCCACGTTTTCTAAAAACAGCCTGGGGGAATTTTACAGGAAGGTTTTTTCTAGGCCAAGAACCCACAAACCCCTTTTATGCAGGTGTGCGCTGTGGCAGTGTGCATTCTGAAACCAGCCAGCTGTGGCCTGAGGTGGTGCAGGGCACCTGTGAGCACTGGCTCCGGGTCAGCGTGGAGAGCTCTAGGCCGGATGCCCGTGGAGGGCCGTCCCTGGTCAGCACCAAGCCCGGGACGTGCTGGCCTGTTCCCCAAGGACCAGAACCAACGGTCCCAGCAGCACAACCGTTTAGCTCCTGTCTTAGTGTGCGGGGCTCCTAGGAGACACACCACACAACGGGTTGGCTGAACAACAGGCATTTATTGGCCCATGGTTTCAGAGGCCAGAAGTCCAAATCAAGGTGTTGATGAGACCAGGCTTTCTCCCCAAAATCCGTAGTGCTCTGGTGCTGACTGCCGGCAGTCCTTGGGGTTCTCGGCTTGTGTCTGCCTTCCGTCACACGAGGAAGCCCTCTTGCTTCTGTGACTTGCGGGTTCTCTTTATAAGGCCTCTGGTAAGCCGGATTAAGGCCCACCTGGTTCAGCTCGTCACACCTTGGCCTGAAAGGACATCTTCTAAAGGTCCTATCTACAATGGTTCATGCCCACAGGGACGCGGCTCAGGATGGGCACACAGGTGTATCGGGGACACACCTCAGCCCATCACAGCACCTCACACTGACCCTCTTGTGTCCACACAGGTCAGGGATAACCCCAGAAGCTCACCTGAGGGTTCTAGGCCTCACGGCCACCTCGACGCTGCCTGGCTGCTGGTGGCTGTGGAACGGGTATGACTGTCTTCCAGGCTGAACACAGCTGGGGCTGGAGCCAGAGGGGCTATGGGCACCTGCCCCACGTCTCAGCCAGGTGGGCACTCGCAGGGACCCTCTAGACTGGGGATGGTCAGTCCTGAGTGCTGCACAACAGCCCCGCTTCAGACAGCTGTGTGGACTTCACGTGGGCCACGGTGCCATCACTTGTCTTCCTCCTGTGGCAGTGGGTGGTGCCACTCTGCAGGGGGGCTCTGCCTTGGAGTCCACACCGGGGGGTGCTTGCCTGCAGCTTGGACTCGCGCCCACTCACTCTCACACAGGGATCGCTGTGCAGACGGGACCCCAGTCACTTCCCGCCCTGGGGCTGGGCCCTCCCCATGGCCCCTGTACCCCCCCTCCCCAGCACCCTCCCAAACAGATGGACAGACAGAGCGCGGGGACGCACTGCTCCACGACTTGGCTGCCTCCACTAATACATCTTGCTAGTTGTTCCCTGTCAGCTCACAAGAATCTACATCGTTCCTTTTCACAAGCTACTGTGGAGAGCACAGGGCTTGAGGATCTGGGGGTTCACCTAGTGACTCGGGCTGGTTCACCTGCTAAGACTGAGGCTGGGGGTGCTGAGCTGTGAGAGGGAAGCTGGAAAGCGCAACCTTGGGGCTGGCAGAGGGGAGTGCTGGTCAGAAGGGGGGGACACAAGGAAAAGACCCCTCCCCAGGCTGACAGTCCAGCGGGCACAGGGCTGGACGCAGCAGGGACTGCGCCAGGCAGGGGGGCCAGGCTACGCGACATGGGCACCAGCGCTGTGCTGACCTCTTTACACAGGAATTTCAACTTCTCCCTCTGCCGACGCCTGTCTCTGCTCAAGCTCTAATTTCTCAAATACTCAGAACGTTTAAAAAGCAATCAGAAACGCACAGTGCAACATGAGATGAACAACAGACTGCCATTCCCGAGTGACAGCAGCTCCCCTGACATCTTTTTTATGCCCCAATTTTAGGGATATCCTGTTTCCCTAAAGATGGAATAATTTTCTGCTGGAGACTCTCCTGATTTTTTCCCTAAACTTTCCACGCCAGGGCACGTTACTATCTAGCCTCTAGCAGCTGCCTAGTATTCCATGGTGGGCCAGCTGTCAGTTAGTGGATGTAGGTCCCCTTCAGCCTTTGCACTGTCACAAACGGAGACAACAATGAACATTTTGAACCTTTAACTCTGCGCTATTGTCCAATTACTTCTCCAGGAGAAATTCCCAGAAGTAAAAATACACGGTCAAAAGGTACGCATCTGACATTTAGACAGACAGAGCGCTTCAGACAGTGTGTTCCAACTGCCACCCCCACGAGCACCGCACTGCAGGGTACCCCGACTTTCCAAACCCCCATCCCGGATTCATGTATTTTAACGGGTAAATCTAGGCCATTCGGTTTTCTTTTTTACTGAGCTGCTTCTTTGTGCCCTTTGCTCTTTTTTCTATTCCGAAATCATCCCCATTGCCGCTGTTGGCCTATCAGAGCTCTTTTTACCCGTATATTAAGCTCCCCAATGTCTTGCCATATAGGCCGCAAGCAGCCTTTCCCAGTTTTCCGACTTTCGCTTGTGCGGGCTGTGCCACCCGGTCCCCGCGTCCACCTCCGCCTTTCAGGGCAGTCACAGCCTCGGGGGCTGCTGGCGCCCCTTCCCCGGAGCACCGCGGCCCCCCGTCTGCGCGTCTCCCCCACCGCTAGTGAGTCCCCTGGAGCGCCCGGCCCGGGGGGCAAGCGGGAGCCCCGCTGCAGGCGGCGACCCCGGCCCAGGGGAGGGGAGGGGGCGGGGCGCGAGGAAGAGAGCGGGGCGTGGAGCGCAGGGAGGGGCGGGACCATGAGGGAGGGGGAGGAGCGTGCGGCGCAGGGAGGGGCGGGACCATGCGGGGACGGGCGGGGCGTAGGGCGCAGGGAGGACGGGACCATGCGGGGAGGGGGCTGGGGCGCAGGGAGGGGAGGGGCGTGGGGCGCAGAGTGGGGCGGGACCATGAGGGTAGGGGCGGGGGGGCGCGGGGAGGGGGCTGGGGCGCAGGGAGGGGAGGGGCGTGGGGCGCAGAGTGGGGCGGGACCATGAGGGTAGGGGCGGGGGGCGCGGGGAGGGGGCTGGGGCGCAGGGAGGGCGCGGGGCGTGGGCGCAGGGAGGGCGGGACCATGCGGGGAGGGGGGCTGCGGCGCAGGGAGGGGAGGGGCGTGGGGCGCAGAGTGGGGCGGGACCATGAGGGTAGGGGCGGGGGGCGCGGGGAGGGGGCTGGGGCGCAGGGAGGGGAGGGGCGTGGGGCGCAGAGTGGGGCGGGACCATGAGGGTAGGGGCGGGGGGCGCGGGGAGGGGGCTGGGGCGCAGGGAGGGCGCGGGGCGTGGGCGCAGGGAGGGCGGGACCATGCGGGGAGGGGGGCTGCGGCGCAGGGAGGGGAGGGGCGTGGGGCGCAGAGTGGGGCGGGACCATGAGGGTAGGGGCGGGGGGGCGCAGGGAGGACGGGACCACGCGGGGAGGGGAGGGGCGTAGGGCGCAGGGAGGGGCGGGAGCAAGAGGGATGGGGAGGAGCGTGCGGCGCAGGGAGGGGAGGGGCGTAGGGCGAAGGGAGGGCGGGACCATGCGGGGAGGGGGGCTGCGGCGCAGGGAGGGGAGGGGCGTGGGGCGCAGAGTGGGGCGGGACCATGAGGGTAGGGGCGGGGGGCGCAGGGAGGGCAGGACCATGCGGGGAGGGGAGGGGCGTAGGGCGCAGGGAGGGGCGGGACCAAGAGGGAGGGGGAGGAGCGTGCGGCGCAGGGAGGGCGGGACCATGCGGGGAGGGGCGGGGCGTAGGGCGCAGGGAGGGGCGGGACCAAGAGGGAGGGGGAGGAGCGTGCGGCGCAGGGAGGGCGGGACCATGCGGGGAGGGGCGGGGCGTAGGGCGCAGGGAGGGGCGGGACCGTGCCGGGAAGACGGGGAGGACGGCGCGGGACCCACCCGCGCCTCGGCGCTGCGGCGCTGCTCCCACTCGCGGCAGCGGGCCAGGTCGCGGCGCCACTGCTCGCAGGCCGGCCGCTCGCCGAACGCGTAGAGGTGGTGCAGCAGGTGCCGGGCGCTGCGGCACAGCCTCCACTCGGCGCCGTAGGCCTCGCACGGGCGCGGCGGCTGCGGAGAGGGGCGGGGAGAAGGGAGTGAGCGCGCCGCGGCCCCCGCGCTCTCCACCCCCGAGACTCCGGCGCGGCCCGTCGGCTCCATGCTTACCCGCCAGCCGCCGCCGTCCGCCATGGCGAGGCCCTTCCCGCCTTCCGAGCGCGTCACCCAATGAGGAGGAGTGAAGAAAGCCGGACACAGAGAGAAACCAATGAGCTTCGGGGTTTGCCCATTAGACCCGCCCTCCACCTTGAGACGCGCCAGTAAACCGGATGTCCGGCCTGGGCAGCCACTAAAAGCGGGGGTAGCTGCGCGCGGGGGCGGGACCAGGAGGGGGCGGGGCGTGCCGGAGGCTGCGCGGGGAGCGGCGGCCACGCGCGTCCGCCCGGGGCCACCAGCACCTCAATTGCTGCGTGATCGAAGCTCAGACGCATCCGGCTTCTAGGCATCGCCTGTTTTTATTTGAAATCCTTAATTCAGAATTACGTTCAAGGAACAGACGAAATCAAAATAACTGCGATCTGGCGTTTTATAAAGTGAAGATCTGGGGCCAAAGTCCCGCTTTTGAGAGACGGGCCCGGACTGCGGATGATTCGGGACAGTAAAATCGGGAGGGAATGGAGGAGCAGAGCCCTAGCACTTGGCTATTCTAATGTTCATTTGTGCTTCACCATGAAGCTGCTTTATTATGGAACTGTTCGTTAAGGAGCTGCATTTATTTCCATTATGAAATCAGAATCAAAGTGGGCATTCATTTGGATCTTTTGGATGGTACTTTTGGAAGAAATCAATATGCAAAGTAAAACTAGAAAACACCCTCTCTCAAATACTTACATAGCAGCCAGAGCAGCAGGATAACCCGTCTATAGAGCACGTTTCTATGGAAACCACTCTTTTCTAGGCCAAAGGCAAGGTCCAAGCTATGGACCTGGAGAAAGAAAGGATCATGAAAAAATACGAGCGTCTCAATTCCGAAGCGCGCAGCCTCCAATGGCTTCACCAGCAGTGAGGGGGCCGTAATCCCCGGAGCCCAGGGACACCCCGACATGCTGACAGCTTGGGGTGCCAGGAGGGGCCTGCCCAGGGCCCTAGAGACGGCTCCCTCTCTCTCTGGAAATCAGGCACACCACCAGGAAGGCTTGCTGTTGCACATCCAGGTCAAATCTGCTAATTCTAAACAAGCTTCAGGTAATAGTGCGTTCTCCATGACAGCCTCATCCCTGTCAGAGCCAGTAACTAAAAGCCAGGGTGTTGCAATCGATTATTTTATTTTCCAAGCAGCCAACAGCCCCGACTTAAGGCTTTCTTCCCTTTTTACGCAACGACTGTCCTTCTCCAGAGAAAGCGACGAATCTGCCTCCAGCTTCATCCTAAGTATGAAGATAAAATACCGTTTTCAGAAAATCCTTGGGAGTTTATAATAAAGGCTTTATTCTGTTGACTCATGTATCTCCTACCCGTTTTCCTTATTTCTCCATTATCTATGATGAAAAATATATTTAAAATATTAAATACAAATCATAATGTGCTGAACAGAGAAACAAAATCCCAGGGACACAGCCTATCCCCAGGCTGAGTGTGTGCTCTTACAAACCTCACATTTTCAACCTAGAAAGCTACGTCAGTGCTAGTGTCCACAAGCTTGGGCTAGGACTGGAATTTCGAGCATAAATGAATACTGTTCGGGCATTTAAGCTATTCTGCAGCATAACTACCTTCAGAATTTAGTGTACCTTTTAATGTTGTATGCCTGGGATGCGAGTATTGCTAAATATGTTAGACCTCCAGGTTTACAGATGATTTCAGGTTTTAAGTGTTACCCTCTCAGAGGTACAGAAGAAACTCAATTCCAAAAAGGTACTTTAAGCAGTAGTCTTTAGGGGGGAATTTAGTTGTCCCTCAAGAGAGGTCAGGTTTCTTTTTTTATCTAAAAATGGCTGCAAGTGGAAGCAGATAATGTGTAGGCACTTTGTAAATTCCTATTGAATAAACAAATGAAACTGATTTCCTCAGAACTGAACCTAGGTTTCCCCAGCTGTGGACAGGCTCCTTGCTTAATGGTGCATCCAAACTCATCTCCAAGGGACTTCCTTAGCAGACCTCCGTGACCTGTTTCCACCCCAGTCCATCACCTCGTTTACACCAAAAGCAGTCTGCAGGGCACGGTGGAATTCCCTCGTGTTGTGGTTTTGTGCCTGGGAAGTCTCCATGACAGTGATCACACTCAGAATCTCACCACTCAATTTAGTTTTTAGCAGTTTAATGGATACATTTTAGTCCATTTTGTGTGGAATTAGATCATCCCTTTTAAATGCTGTAATGAACATCACTTAAAATAAAACCTGAATAAAACATGGAAAAGAAAGAAGGGAAAGAAAGAAAGAGGGGGAAAAAAGGAGGGAAGGAGGGAGGGAGGGAGGGAGGAAGGAAGGAAGCTACAGAATGCACCAAAAAATTAGAAATCACCACCCCAAAATAAAACTTCCAGTCAATTTTCTGTGTATTTCCCCATTTCCCCTCAGTCCCAAGCCCATAATTTCTTATCCTATTTACCCTAAAGGCCACAGGAAATCCCACCCTGTGGGAAAGCCAGCCTTCTACCCACTCTTCAGGATATTTCTTTTATCTTTTTACTCTGAAATACTTTCAAACTCACAGGACAGTTAGAAAAATCATACAAATCCCCTACAGAGAGCCAGCAGACCCCTCCCCTCCCACCACCAGATACGCAGAGCCAGCACTTTTAACACTGCCCCATTTGCTGTATCTTTCGATCTGTCTATCCATCAATCGATCCATTTTCTGAACCCAAGGGTGTAACTTGTACACATCGTGCGCCTTGAACACTTAGGACTGCCACGTACATTCTCTCGGAACAAGGACACACTTACGGAACCGCTTTCACCGCCATTATCACGTTCAGGAAATGTAACATTGATCTAAGTTTACACTACACTCTGTTTCATCTGGCCCAGTACAGAGCCTTGTGTCCTCCCCTGCTAGATTTCATCTGGGAGCATGTATTGTATTTAATTGTAATTGCCTCTTTGCTCTTTGTTTTTAATTATGGGAACATACATATGACATAAACTTTCCGTTCTCAACCCCTCCAAGCACACCCGTCAGTGGCACTGATCACATTCACACATTGCGGTGTCCTCGCACCTTCCATTACTAGAACTTTCCCACCTCCCCAAACAGGAGCCTTATACCCGCTATGCGTTCTGTCTCTACGAGCTTGCATATGCCCTGACATTTTCGGGGAGTGTGTAGTTCTCATGGAACTTAAATTTAACATCCTAAATCTTTACCAACTTCTCTTCAATAGTACACACAAACTGTTCCTCTACCCTCCACCCCCACCTTTATGCAGTTCTGGTCGCAAATTACACGTTTATACCATATGAGTCCAAAACCACCGATTTATCATGATATTTTATGCACTTGCCTTTCAGATCCTGTAGGAAGTAAACAGTGGAGTTACAAACCAAAAATAGTCCCAGCTTTCATATTTACTCATGTTGTTATCCTCACCGGAGATCTTTATTTCTTTAAGTGGTTTCAGACGATTGAGTGTCATCCTTCCGTTTCAACCTCCAGGACTCCCCGCAGCAGCTTTTCCTGTCTAGTGTGACGAACTTCCTCGGCTTTTGTTTATCTGGGAAGGTCTTACTCTCAACCTCATATTTGAAAGACAGTTTTGCCAGATGGAGGGTTCTTGGTTGGCCTTTTTTTTTTTGCTTTCAGCACTAAATACATCATCCCACTGCCTTCTTGCCTTCGTGGTTTCTGATGAGAAATCAGCAATTAAATCTTTTTGAGGGTTCCTTATATATGACATGCACTTCTGTCTTGCAGCTTTCAGAATTCTCTCTTTATAATGTGCTGTGGCACAGGTCTATTTGGGTTTATCCTGTTTGGAGTTTGTTGAGCATCTGAGATGCATATATTCATGTCCTTCATTAAATTTGGGAAGTTTCCAGCCATATTTATTTCTGCCCCTCTCTCTCTCTCCTCCTCCTAGGGCTCCCACAATGCGTGTAGGGCAGGCTTGATGGTGTCCCACAGGTTCCTTGGGCTCCATTCACTGTTCTTCACTCTTTCCTCTTTCTGCTCCTCAGACTGGAAGATCTCCTTGGTCTCATCTTCAAGTTCTCTGATTCCTTCTTCTGCCGGCTCCAAGCTGCCGCTGAGCCCCACTGTTCCTGCGGTCTTCAGCTCTGTTTCATTCCTTCCCATGTCTTCCTTTAGTTCTCTGAGCTTATGGAGGACTATCCTTTTTAAAGTCTTTTTCAGCCATGCCCCATGTCCGATCCTCCTCACTGACGGTTTCTGATGCTTTCTTCTTCTTCTTTGCCTGGGCCATCACTCCGTTTCTTTGCAAGTTTTACAACCTTTGGTTGAAACCTGGTATTTTCACGTCTCCACGGAATTTAGACCGAGGTTTCGGCTGAGCTGTGTGTCCTCCTCTCCTGCCGTGAACAACGGAGTCTGGCTCTGCTCTCCTCCTACGCTGCATCCCAACAGGCTCCCCCACTGCGTCTGCTTTGAGACAGTGGGTCCCCTGGGGCCCCTGGGCTGCCCTGCCCGGCCAACCGTGCTCTGGACACTGCTGGTGGCCCGGGGGCTCCGGTTCCTGGTTGTGCCTCACCCCTTCATGTTCGTGGGGGACGTCCTCCCAAGCCCCCTGAGAAAGCGTGCAGAGGGGCGTCTTTTCCTGAGCTCTTTCAGAGCTGAAAACATTTCCTTTCTGCTCTCAAACTTCACTGGTAGATCGGCTGGTACAGAACTTCAGACTGGAAAACTCCCCCTCAGCACTGGAGACGCTGCTCCCCCGTCTCGCGTCCCGTGTCCTGCTAAGAGGCTGGTGCAGCACCTCTCCCGAGGGAAGCGGACCTCTCTGGAAGGTGTCTTGTCTTTCCTTGGCCTCATCCCTTGTGCTGGGCATTCAGGGGGCCCTTTCCACCAGCCCGCCTGTGCCCTTCAGATTGGGGGGATCACTTCTCTGATGACACCTGCCCCTGTGGTTTCTGTTCTTTCTTTCTGGGAGCCTTATTGTTTAGACGCTGGCCCTGGCTGCGATCCTCGCTCTAGGGTGAGATGGCCAGGATACCACCTCGGGGAACCTGCTGCTGGTCAGAGCCTTTGGGTCTTTTCTCTTGGCCACATTGGACCATCCAGAGAAGGTGCCTCCACCCTTCCAAGGCAGTGCGTGTGCCTGGCTGCCAGCGTTCAGGAGCCCCAGGGCTGCCACCTTCCGTGTGCGAGCAGTCCCTAACTCCCCACTGTGCCTGGGGAGGCCCCACCAAAGCCCTTCCCTGACGTCTTTCCAGAAGACGAGCCTCCAGCCTTCTGGTGTGGCGGGCGCTTGCCTCCCGTGAGTGAAAAAGGGGGGTGCTGGCACTCCATCGTCGATCCGCCATTCCTGGAGGCACCTTTGGGAGCTTGGTGGCTCTGCTGGTTTTCCGGCAGTCGGCCGAGGAGGCAGCTGACCACGGCCTGTGCAGTCAGAGACCACCTGTCCTGCTCGGGGCCTCCTCTCCCTCTGCTTTCCCACAGACTCAGTGGCTCTCCAGGACGGGGTCTCTGATGCGGGTCTTCAGTCCCATCCTCAATGTACGTTTTCTTCTTAGGTGTTTGTTTACAGATAACCAGACTCCACTGGTCACCCTGACTCCCACCCTCAGCCGGCTGGGAGGAGCCCAGCGGAGGCTCCCAGGGACCCAGGCCTGCAGCTGGCAGAGGGACGGGCAGCGCCCTGAGGAGGAGCTGAGGGGAGGGCTGACCGCCGCGCCGCGCCTGCTGCTCTGAGCCTGGAAGGCCGTCACCACGCTGAGGCCGGGAGTGGCTGGGACTGGGGCACACAGACAGCACAGTGGTCTCCACCCCCCAACCCCGAATGCCGAGAGAGATGTCTGTGGCTCTGCGAATGCTAACCGTATGACCGTCGCCACCGGCAGGTGCTGTGGACAGGCCCGGCCCGGCCACCCCCTGTGCACCTGCAGCCTCTTCTTCTCTCCGATCCGGGATAGGCTCCCTGAGTGCCCTGCTCCTCTGCCTCCCGCTGCACACTGCGAGCGCTGCCCCTACACCTGGAGGCCGCCCAGTGCTGGGCTGCACCTGGTGGCCCGTCCACCTGACCCCAAGCACCGGCGTCTGCACATGCTCAGCCAGGCTCCGTGACACAGACCGTGCCCCTTGACAGCTGCTCGCTGGTGAAGTCAGGAATAGAGTGAGGCCCCCCTGGGAACCCAGCCCTCTGCTGGCAGAACCTGAGAGGGCAGGGCAGGGGGGCTCCAGTTCCCCAAACTGCACAGCCTCAGGGCCTGTACCCACACCACAGCCTCTACGGATGAGTCATGAACAGGGAGACGATGGCCCCAGGATAGGGGGACCTCAAAAACACCCTCACTTGACAACATAAGAGTTTCCCCATCATGTTAGCAAGTAAAAGTCCTCATGACCAGTGAAGTAAACTCACCTCTTCAACCTTTTTGACCAGAGGACGTGAGTTCCTGATGAAAGTGATCTTGCCAAGCTTAAACTCGTAGTTGGGAATCCCTCTGTAAAGAGGAGGAGAAACGTCGGTTCCCGGAGAGGACGGAGCCTCACGCTGGACGAGCAGGGAACAGCCCGTGTCCTCTCGGCCACTCTCGCCGGGGGTGGCCTCGGGGCTCCCGGCCCTGCCCACGTCCTCACGGCCCTCCTGAAGCCGTGCTCCCACGACGCCCACCTCAGCCCTCGAGAGAACAGGCGGAGCCCCTCCTGCACCTCATCCCACCAGCGAAGGAGGAACTGCTGGGGAGAGACCCCAAGGGAGGCAGTGCCTTGCTAAGGGATGTCAGCATGATGCCACCTGATCCATTACTTGACATCACAAAACAAGACACCAGGCAGGAGCCAGGAGGGTCCAAGCAGGAGGGGTGACCGGGCGGCATCTCAGGAAGCCCCTGGCCCAGGCAGGGCCCAGCGTGGAGGTGCAAGGAGGCAGGGCCAGGGACCAGACAGTGGCGGGAGGCTCGGGGACGGCAGGTCCGACACACTTCCCCTCCAACACCCACCATGACGGGTGAGACATGCTCACCCAGAGCGTGCAGGGCTCACTGTCAGGCCCCGACTTGTTACGGACGGAAACGTGTGCCCCACAGGGACACGTTCAGGCCTGAGCCCCCCCTGGGAAGGAGCCTGTCTGTAAATAAGATCTTCAAAGGCCTGATGGCTGGGGAGACCAGAGCCAGGGAACCAGGCTGGGCCCGGATCCCGCAGGACAGGGGCTCGTGAGTGGAGGGAGTGCGGAGATGGAGCTGGGAGGGTGTGGGACAGAGGCAGAGAGCGAGCTCTGGGTCATGGGCGCCCAGGCCAGCAGGCCACAGGGTTCAGGGAAAGCGGGGCCTGCCGACAGCCTCCCCGACTGCGACAGCAAGTTCCTCTCGTTCGAGCCCCAGCGTGTGGCCCCTGCCGTAGCAACCCCGACCCACCTCTTGATGTCTCCGGGCTTGACTGGGGAGGGGCTGGGCTCCACGCCCTTCTTCTTTCCATCCAGCCTGTTCCCAGAGCCGGAGAAGGCCTGGGCGGGTGAGAGGAGAACGTCTGTGCGCGGGGCCTGAGCGCCCAGACCCTGCCCGCAAGGCCGCACATGCACCCCTTGGGGCTGAAGCTCCGCTCCCCTACAAGGGCAGCCCTTAGCTCTCCGCGTTCCCAGGGGACCACCCACCCAAGGCTACACCCCCACCCAGTGACCAGCTGGAAGGCCTGGCCCTGTTGCCTCCACCGGCTGGCCCAGCCACGCACCCCTAGTGCAGTGAAGGCCACAGTTCTGGCTGCATCACAACACCACCTGCGCCTGCCGGGTCCTGCCCCTCCAGCCCTCCCAGCACCCAGGGCCCTGCACACTGGCCCCACCTGGTTCCCAGGGAGCCGGAAGGGCCGTTTGCAATGTACTCTGAAGGGGTGCAGGCAAAGAAATAAGAGGACATGCTTTTAGAGAGGGGCAGAGAAGGGCCACCGGGGGCCTATCACTTACACGGAAGCCCAGCTCTCCGCTGTAGCCGCTGTGGTCGGCTTCACTTTCCTGACAGGGAGGAAGAAAGCCAGGAAGTGGGCGTCTCGGCAGGGGAGAGCCTGCTTTTCCCCGGAGCCCCCACAGCCTCCCAGGGAGACCCACCGCTGCCCTGGGCACGGGGCCGGGAGAAAGAGGGGAGGGAGAACCCAGGCCTGGTGCAGGGACATCCTCACCAAGGGGCAAAACAAGAAAAGGCAAAGCTGGCGGCGGGTCATGAAGAGACCGGGGACGCCCTACCGTGGCCTCCTCGCGCTGGGCTTGCCTCTCGGGTTCCTTGTAGCCCAGTGGGGCATCAAAATCCACCTGAGTGTCCAAGACAAAAGTCAGGTCTTGAGACACAGCCACACCTGGGCTGCCTCAGTTTTTTTTTGCAATCACAGTCGATTCAGATGTGGTTACAAGAAATAATACCGTGATTCCTTGTACACTTGGCCCGGTTTCCCCCAACGGGAACATTTAGCGAGATTATATGGTACACTCGACACCAGGTATCAACCTGCACGATGCACTCGTCTTACCTGGAGTCACCTAGTGTCGCCTGCTCGTCTGCACATGGGCAGGTCAAGGTCGGCGCGGCGGAGCCGGCAGGTGGACGGTGAGCAGTCAGCACCCGGGGCCCGCGCTTTGTCCTCGGATGTCCACCCCGCCCCCCCGCCCCCTGGCCACCACCACCGCTCCCCGTATGAAATGTTGTCACTTCAAGGAGATCACGTGAATGGGAGCAGGGGGCATGTAACCTTTCAGGCCTGGCTTTGCCGCCTCGTTCCCTGGAGCCCCGTCCAGGATGCTGTGTGTCTCAAGGTCACCCCACCCCGGGAAACTGAGCAGACCCCCTGGCCTTGAAGGACACTCACTGCTGGGGACTTCACCACCCCAGACCAGCGACACCCCACAGGCCTGAGACAGAAAGAGCCCCGATGGCCCGGTGACGGGCCCCAGGACGCTGGCCTGCAGGGGCCACCAGGGCTGGCCCTCCCCGTAACTGGGCAGACACTCACGTTCATGTCACACTCGATGATGGACACGGCCTTGTCGGGTTTGGTCTCCATCACTCGCAGCTCGTAGATCTGGGGGAGGAGAGAGATCCGTGGGACGGCCTCGTGTGGCACTGGGGACTGTCGCTGCCTGTGGGCTGCGTGCGCCCTGGCTCCGTGGTCACTCCAGCTGCACACCCTCCCGTGGCGACAGTGCCATGAGGGCTGGGCTGCCTTCAGGCCCACCACTCAGTAGAGGCCTCCCAGATGCTGTTCAAATTAGACCCCACACTCTACCAGATGCTCAACCTTGAACCCAGTTTCTGATTCACCCACCCCGGTGGTATGTATTATTCTTCCTGTGACAATGGGTGGGTCACCGATTCTAAGACTTTCCATTTTATGTCTTTGGAAGGTCACCCTCCTCCCTTCTCCCACTTGGGAATCTCCAAGGAACCAGGTCGGATTTTCTCCTTATCTCCCATGTGCGAGCTCCTTGCTCCTCTGGGCTGAATGCTATTATTCTTCCACATTTAACTTTCATTTCATTCTTTTCCACTGTGGCTAACCTGCTGACTTTGACTGCTTTTCAAATCTCCCTGGTTATCTGTGTCAGCCTTTTGTTGAACGCCCAATCTTATGCTTCTACGAGGTCTCTGAACATTTCATACATGATTATTTTATATTTGAACCTGAAAATGCCAACAGCGATTTTTTTTCAGGGTCTCAATCTGCTTCTGTTGTTTCTGTTTTGCATGTCTGGTGGTTTTACTGGGAGCTCAGTCTTTAGCTGCTTCTCCTGGAGAACTGGGGTTTACTTCTCTTGGAGGCGACACCTACCCGGGTCTGGCCCCTGAGGGAGGCACCAGGTTCACGTGGAGACGGCCGGTTCAGGTCTCCCACCGAGCACTGACGTGGCCATCTGCCCTCAAGGCAATGCTGCCAAGAGACTCTGGAATGTTCCCTGTATTCCTTGCAACACCAACCATGAACTGATAATCTAAGTTTCATCCTGATTGAATTGCTTTTTATCAGAAAGGCCCTTCAGAGTACCTGGTCTCCTAGACTTCCAAAATTGGAAGTCCGAATCTGCTGTTTTATTTTGGTTCTTTCTACATATAATCTATACAGTCCACCTTCTCTCACAACACAAAAATATCAACATCATCTTCTATCACCAATTTAGCAATAGATTTCCTACCACTACTTTGATTTTAAAAGCACAACTTGAAGGCCACCTGCAATGAACTATGAAAGCCTGAAGGATTCAGTGAAGGCAGACAATGCCTAAAACTTTCCCAGGAAAGCTAAAGGCAACAGGAATATTCCTTGTTTATGAAAAAATAGAAAACATGGATTAAATCTTACACAGCTGAGAAATAAAGGTCCTCGGTGCGAGAGGCCTCAGGTGTAAGGCTCCTGTCGGAGAAAACGCTGGCCCTCTACCTGGCACTGCACGACAGCTGATCATCAGCCGGCACCGTGGACAAGCAGCCTGTCACTGTGCTCCACGGCCTAATGGCAGGATTGCCCACAGCTACCTCTTCCCCAGACATGTTCCCATAACAGTGTGAAAGCAGACGCCTTCTGAACTGTTGGGGAACCAGCCAGGTGTGGCAAGGGGCGCGAGAGGGAGAGCACAGGTGGGATTCCACCCCCCGGCTAAATCGTCCAGGCCCAGGCCCCAAGGAGCAGGGGCTCCAGGATGAATCCGAGAGGAGCTCAGACCCGGCAGGCCCGTAGCAGGAAGGGCCCTGCCGAGAAAAGCCTCTAAGGGGAAACCAAAGAGGGCAGGAGTGAGGGGCCGGGGGCTCCCCTCCCAGGCCGTCAGCTCTGCAGGGCACACCCGCCTCAGTGGGAGCCCTGCAAGGCCAAGGACCTGAGCTGTTCATCCCAGGCTGGTTCCCACAGCCCAGCAACGGGCTCGGTTCACGTTACAGGTTCAATGAAAACCTTTTTAACCCAGAGAGGATCGGCAGGCCCCTCGCCATGCTACACGGAGGTCCTGTAAACAAGAATAACGACATCAAACTCACCCCGTGTGAAGGTAATTCACCCTCAAACAAGAGCAGTTGAAGGAGTTAGGATAGTGCCCTCAGTACGATCCCAGGCAGATTTTAAAAAGCAGCCAATAGGTGGCTGTTAGCTGGTAAAATGCAGGCCCACGCTGCTTAAGAAGAAGCCCCTCCAATGCCTGCCTGCGAGCTGAGCCCTGGGGGCTGGGAGGACGCTCACGCACCTTCTCGTTGTAGTTGATGGCGATGACGTCCCCTGTGGTCAGACAGGCGAAGTTTCTCAACGCGTTTTCCAACCTGCAGGCACACGGTCAAGGCAACATGGTACAATGGACGCCTTGAATCAGAAACAAGCTTCTGCAGGGAGGCGTGAGGTGAGCCACGTGAAGTGGGCAGGGGTGTGCCATGTGGTACTCAAAACAAACAGCTCTTATACGACACAACGCTACTCAGCAACAGAAAGGAATGAACTAGCACACGCAGTAACTGGAGATCTCGCACCAACATTATGCCGTGGGGAGAACCAGCCACAAAAGAGGGTGTGCTATAAAAACCCTATTCCCGGGAAACCCTAAGACAAACTTAGTCTATAAGGAAGGAAAGAGCTCAACGGTTCTGGGGCCAGGGTGGGGGTGGGGACTGGCAGGGAAGGAGCAAAAACAGAGCTTTCAGAAGATGGATACACAGGATGTGTAACTGGGCAAACCCACCAACTGTGTGCATTTTACTGTACACAAATTGTACCTCAGCAAAACGGATTTTAAGAACTCTAAGGGAGCACAGAAGGAAAAAAGATTGAATGACTCATATCTCAGCTTCCTCAAAAGTTCCTTAAAATCGAAGCACCCTTAATGACCCCTTTTGCTTTTTCTACCTTTTGGGCTGGCGACCCCCTCGGCACCCAGCGCACTTGTCCAGGCCCCGGCCAGGCCCCAGGGTGGACGTGCTGTCTGAGGCCTCCATTCCCGAATCACAACCTCAACGACAAGTAAACGTGCAGTCACCAAAACAGGCCCACAGCCAACAGAGCCCTGCTGCCTGGCGAGTGCCAGCAGGCCCCGCCCATCTCAGGGATACACGGCTTTGGGGTTGGTGATGTCCAGGAAGTCCGGGCTCTGGGGCTGGAACTTGGAGTACGTGGCCACCTGCAGGTTGACGCTCTCCACCTGGACCAGGCCCCCCTCCTCCAACAGCAGGTTCTGCATCATCTGGCAGGAAGAAAAAGGTGACGTGAGACGCCCCAGAAATTACGCAGCCGCCTCCCCTTATGTGGTGGGCTGAGAGAGCCGAGGCAGGGGGACGGCAGCTGCGTCGAGAAGGAAGGGACCTGGCCAGGCTCTGGCTGCAGCGGTCACCCCGGGGCCAGCACGGTGACTCTGCGCTCGGGGCCCCCTGCCAAGGCACCTCAGGCCAGGTCAGCAGGGAGGCTCCAGGTTCTCAAGAAAGGCCGGTGCCTGGGCAAGGCTGACTTGCCCTGGAGAAGCTGGGGCGCCCATCAGCCAGCAGAAGGCTCGCACACCCTTCCAGGAGTCGGCCGGGAGGCCCCAGGCCAGGGAACGCTAAGGCCAGCCCGGCGGCCCCTCTGCCCAGGCTGGCTCCGTCCTCCACCACACCCCACACTTTCCTGGGTACAGGATCTCTCTCATGGAAGGGATTCAATCAGTTTTCTGGTCCAAAGTGGTCTGGGGGCTTGGACAAATGGGGGATGGAGAGAACCACTTTGAGTTCAGTGTCCTTTGGGTGTCCCACCTCCTCCCGCTCCTACAGGTCAGCCCCAGGAGGCCCTGCTGTGGGTCTGAGTGGCCTGGGGAAGCCACTCCTAGAAGGCTCCTGTGACAGGCGCTCTGCCGGGTGAGCAGGACCTGGCCTCAGCCCGCCAAGGGGCCTGCATCTGAGGACAGCAAGGCGCCGAGCAGCACGTGCATGTGCCCCAGAGACACAGGGAGTTGCGGGGGGGGGGCACTGGACGGAAGCCGGCTCAGGTCCGGGCTCTGGGCTGTGACTAAGGCGGGCCCAGGGCACGGGGAAGGAGCCAGCCCAGGAGAGGCCGGGAGCAGGAGGCTGTGGTGGGAGCAGGATGAGCTCCTGCTGGGCCCATCCCTCGGGAAAGGCCCTGGATCCAGGCTGAAGAGCCAGGGTGCGTGTGGCTGGGGGGCAGCTGTCCGCCAGAGGGCAGACGCAAGGCGACCCGCTGCGGGAGGAAGATGTTCCGAGCATCCACATGCTCATCTCAAAGTACAAGTCTGTGGTCGCCAGGACAGGGAGCAGCGGGAGAGGCGGCTGTGCCCTCGCGAAGCCCTCGCAGGGTCTCTCGGCATGCTGATGCCAACCCTCTCTGGCCAGCTCCTCTGACTGACCACAACCAGACCCTGGTGCTTCTGCCGCCTTCCTCCCGCCCACTCCCACTGCACCGAGCCAGGACATGCCCACACACGGGTGGACGGCCCCTCCTGGGCCCCGCAGGGCGCCGGTGACAGCGGCGCTCACCCAGTGTGGGAGGTAGCAGATGCCCTCGTCAGCCACGAACTCCAGCACCCCGCAGTGCGTCATGCGGTCGGAGTTCTTGTTGGTCAGCTTGAACAGCATGGGGTAGGTGATGTTGAGTCGGCCTGCAGAGGAGAGGGCGTTCGTAAGGCACAGGTCGGAGAAAGGAGAGACGCCCCGTCTCCCACAGCCTCCCCATGCTCCCGTCTGGCACCCACACTCCCGGGTGGCTCTCAGCCCCTTGGTGTCTGCCCATCCACGAGACCCCAGGCCCCTGGAGGCAGGCCTGAGACCCACCCTGCCCACTAGAATACAGCGCTTGGCCCCAGGCAGGAGCTTGGAGACCTGTGGTGAGTTGGTAACATAGCACTAGCCTAGGTTTGTAATTTTCTCAAGGCACAATTTTACAAAAGAGACTTTTTTTTTAATTCACTCATAAGTAACTGCCAACCACGTGCCAAGCAAAATCCCTGCCTCCAAAGGTTTCAAGTCTGGGAAGGTGAGAAAGAAAACAAGTGCCCCAAAATGCTGCCAGTGCTGTGGGAGGGGACAGGGCCAGCGGGAAGGGCCATGGCCTTGGGCTGGGTGAGCTCTCCAGGCATGTCGCCCAGCCGGGCAGGGAACTCTAGCCCAAGGCAGCGGCTTGGGCCAATACTCAGGGTACAGAGCAAACCAGCCCGTGGAGGGGACGGTGACAGTGGGGCATGGCTGGAGCATGGGACTGGGTGTGGGAGGTCAGGGTGGGGAGGGAAGCCGGGCCAGGCTACTGGAGGGGAGCAGAGTGTCTGACCCCCCAGCTGGTGCTGATCCAGTGACTCCCGTGCTCCAGCGGCCTGTGGGGTCAAGGATGCGTGGAGGACTGGGGGCCGCCCATTGGGACTGGGGCAGGCCTGCCTCGGGAGAAGGGAGGGGGCCGGCGCTGAGACGTGGGAAAGCCCAGGAAACTTGGGGTGTTGGGGGAGAGGCATGAGACAGCAGCAGCAGTGCTCGCTACTTCCCCAGTTGTGGCGCTACCATGACCCCTTTCTAACTCCGAGGAGACTAAGGCCCAGAGGCTAAGTGGCATGGCCGAGGTCGCACAGCTCAGGAGGGCCGATACCAGTTCACAGCCCTGGCTGCTGGCTCAAGTCTGGGGCGTCACCCCAAAGCCACACTGTCCCTGGCTTATAGAGTCAAGTGAGCCAGTCAACCAAAGTCCCATTCAGAAATGTGGGTAGAGCAGACCCCGTCTGACCTCCCTAAGAATTCTAATCAAAGCAAGTCAAGTGAAGACGGCTGGGGCAGGAAGCAGCTCCTCGCTGCAGAGGCAGCAGTGGAACTAAGTGCCTCTCCTATTCACCACGGGGGCTCCCAATGTGGTAGTACAGTGCTGCAGGGATCCCGAGGCTACTGCCCACGGTCCCAGATCACCTCAAGCTGGTCTGAATTAGCGAGTCACTTAGAAAATACTTACTGAGTTGATCGAGGGCTGAAGGTGGCATGATTACTGTAGAAAGAACATTTTAAAAAACATTAAAAGTCTAGTTTATGGATGGATGTGTAGAAAAGTAGGGGAAGCAAACAAACAGACAAAGGTACCCAGTGTTCTTTTTTACTTCAATTGCTCTTTTTCACTCTAATTATTATTCTTGTTATTTTTGTGTGTGTGCTAATGAAGGTGTCAGGGATTGATTTAGGTGATGAATGTACAACTATGTAATGGTACTGTAAACAATCGAAAGTACAATTTGTTTTATATGACTGCGTGGTATGTGAATATATCTCAATAAAATGATGATTAAAAAAAAATAAATAAAAAAAAAAATAAAAAACATTAAAAGAAAAAAAAAGGCAGAAACAAAAACCAAAATGCAATTTCTGTTACAGCCAAAGAAAGTTTTAAACGCTATTTTAGGCAACCAGAATTTCATAGTGATCTTTCATAATGAATCGTACTTAGTGTAATTCATTTTGGGGAACTGAACAGCTACCGGCCAAAAATCTGAGCAGAATTTGCCCACCCCTCTCCCCCTTAGCAAGTCTGGGATAAGCAACATTTTCACCGCAACTCCAGCTTCTGGTTACCACACAAAATAGGACTGTGGAAGGCTACAAGCATGCAGGCTCAGGGGCAGGGAGGGCTACAAGTCAAAATAGAAACAGGCACATACTCTTCCCTCCTTTCTCCACATCTGACCTGTCATTCGGCCCCGCGAGCATGGACACCGAGAAGCAGCGGTACTGTGTGGAGAAGCGGTTCTGGAAGACCCGCGGGATCGGGTGGTCAAACATGTTGAAAGAGAACTGGAAGGAGAAAAGAGGGGCCGGGGGTTAGAGCAAAGGGACACGTCTCCATGTCAAAAGCCAAAACGCATCCGGGTAATTAATGGCAGTACACGATGTCAAAGAGCAAAAGGTACCAAAATCTTGAAGCCCTGCCTGGGATACGGTTGATGTCAAAGCTCCGGGTTTCAGCCGTTTCTGCCATCCCCGTTTCCTCCCTCAGGTCAGGTCTTCACCATTTTTAGAAAGTGTGACCTTAACTAAAATATAAAACTGGCCACGTCGATCCTTCCCTCAACCTCCCCCAGGAGGTAGAAAATATGTGGCACAGCCATGCTGGGTCTTCTCAAATTATTACAATTGCTTATATCACTTCAAAAAGAGAATGAAACCTAAGAATAAAATTTCTCAACTTGGTTCCATATATACACCAAATACAAGGAAAAGCCACCTATCGATAGCAGTTTACTAACAATTCCAAGATTAATAAACAGAATCAGCTATCTTCCTAAAATGCAAAAATAGCATGCTTCCACTTAAAAAAAAAAATAAATCACAGATGGTTCTTCAATTCCTGCAGCTCTAGCACAGTCGTTTTCAAACCATATATTCTCTTTCTTCTCTTAAGCAGAACTCCATGCAACAAAATCCCACCCAGAAGCCTAATAAATTAAAGAATATCTCAGGGTGAAGGAAGGGAGAAGAATAGTGGGGGCCTTCACAGCACTTCTCTTTGCAACAAGAAAGAGGCAAACACACGAAACGGGCAACCCCCTTAACAATCTGCCTTTGACTCCCCGTGCACCGGACCTCTGCCCTCCCTGCTGCTCCAACCCCGATTCCTAGCACTCTGCCTGGCACCCACCTGCTCTCTGCTGGGGATGAACTTGGGAGCAGAAACGTGACTTAATTTGGACCCACTTGGGCTAACACAACAGACACCCTTGTTTTTACCAGAACGAGCTGACGATGTTGCGGCAACGCTGCTGCACAGGGGTAAGGAGACAGGGAAAAGGCGACCTCCGAGGGCGTGGGCACGCTCGGGGCACGGCCGGGAGCCCCGGAGCCCCAGGATCTGGGGCCGCCCAGGGCTCTGCCCCACCCCGACAACCTGCGCCGGATCTCGCGCCTATGAAAAGCTGCTGCGGGCCTCAGGTGGCGAGCCCTACCCCTTCCGACCCGCGGGGAGCTCCCAGGCTGGCTGAGGGGAGAGGCCGGCCCGCCCGCCACAGGCCGAGGCGCGCAGAGGCCGCTCGGGGTCCCCGGCCCGGTGACTCGGCAGCTCGGCCGCCGCCCCGCCCGGCCCCCGCGCTCGGCCCGGCCCCACCGCGCTCACCATGACGGCCACTCGGCCTCGCAGGCGCCGCTGCTCGCAGGGAGCGTTACGGGAGAGCCGGCCGACCGCTCTGCCTCCACCACAGACGCCGCCGCCCCGGAGGCCCACCGGAAGTGCCGGACTGTGCCTGGGGAGGGGGGGAGACGGGGAGCGGGTCGGCTGCCAAGGGGAGAAACCCGGACGAAGACCCTATGGCCTAGAATTTCTCCCAAAAAATCCCTTAAAATACCCTTTCCTAACTAGATTTCCACTCTACAACTAATTCTTTTAAATTATTTTCAATTACGTTTTGCACGTACTCCCCTCCAGACGAACTTGGTACGGCCCATTCGCCGTCCCGACTACACTACCCAGAATGCACAGAGAACTTCCGGCCTCTCGTTCAGACATCGAGAAATTGGGCGGAAGTCAGCTACACATCCGCCTTCGAACTTCAGCGAGAGCCTATTGGAAACGTAAAATAACTCTCCCATTCGACGTACAACTAAATTTAATTTACGGACAAGAGATTTCGTTGTTTTGGACTTCCCCATGGAGGAAGTAGGCTTCTTTGCCCACAGTAAAGATGTCCACCGTGCGCCGGGCTTCTGGGTAAATGGCAGGCCGAGGTTGAAGGTGGCAACCATGTTTACGTCCTGCCTGGTTAGACGCTCGGCTCTGCTAGTTCCCGCCCCCACCATGGGTCCAATCAGGAAGGAGGTAGGGGCGGGAACTGAGCGGCTATTGGTTGGCGGCCCGCGGGCCAATCGGAAGAGCCCCTTTTTGGCGGGAGTCTTGATCGCCGCTGGAGCGGTCTGTATCCCAGGGCGAGCGCAGGGGGTCCGGCCGCCGTGGCCATGTTCGTGTCCGATTTCCGCAAGGAGTTTTACGAGCTGGTCCAGAATCAGGTGAGCCCCGCTCCGGGTCCCCGGGGAGAGGCCGTGGGTGGCCGGGAGGACGGGAGGGCCCGGGGCTCGGGTCGCTGCGCTCAGCCCGCCCGCTCTTTCCCTCACAGAGGGTCCTTCTCTTCGTGGCCTCGGACGTGGACGCGCTGTGCGCCTGCAAGATCCTTCAGGTGGAGCCCGCTTAACCTGGGAGGGCGGGCCGGGGTCGGGAGGGAGCCGGGCGAGAGGCCAGGGCGCAGGCGGGAGCGCGGCTGGAGCAGCGACAGCTGAAGGCTGGGGAGGGGGACCCCGAGAGGACACCTCCCTGGCTGCACAGCGTGGGGGGCGTTAGGGATGAGGCGAAAGGCAGGCAGAGTGGTTAGCATTTTCACAATGACCTGTGCAAAATCACGGTTGCATTCAAGACCTGGAGTGGCCCCTCATGTGTGGGGTTTCAGAGTCTGGAATCTGTAACAACTGAGGTATAGTGGGGTGTCATGAGCAATATTGGAAATGCAAGGGCCTTGGGTGTCTTAGGGATGATCATTAGTTCTGTTTCGAACATGGTAGGACGTCTTCATTGAATTTGCGTCAGGCCCTGGGGTCAGGAACATCTCAGCAGTCCTAGAAGATGAGCTTTCCCCCAGTGTTTCACTTTGGTAATTTCCAAATATTCAACAAAGCTGGCAGAATGGGACAGTAAAGAGTGGTATCAACCTTGCTTTATCACCCCCAATGCTCTTAACCCATCTTTCTTTTTTTTTTGGGGGGGGGGGTGCACATCAAGGTAAATTGCAGACATCCTAAATAAGGAAGACTTTGACAATGCTTTCTCTCCAGGCCTTGTTCCAGTGTGACCACGTGCAATACACACTGGTTCCAGTTTCTGGGTGGCAAGAGCTGGAAACTGCATTTCTTGAGCATAAAGAGCAGGTATGAAAGCTGTGTGCAAATAATTTGTCTTTGTTACTCGGTTGCAACTTCTCAACACTTAGAATTCTTTCAAATTTGACAATAAGTTGAGTGTATACTCAACTATCAACTATATTAGGGACTATTGAAGAGAAAAGCGTAATATGTGTACACTGGTGGCTTACCCCAAGTTGGGAAGAAAAATTGACAACAAAAAAAGACAGTGAATACGGACATTCTCTAACTTTGAGCTTGTGTTGCAGAAATTTCATTGTAAGGTGCATGAAATTTAGCAGTTGGTTTTTAATATGGCTTAATGAAAACTATCTTGGAATATACTGATATTTTGTTCTTTCTCCAAGAAAATGTTTCCCAGGTTCCAACTTGAAATCAGGAACATTTCTTCTCCCTTTGTAATTTAAACAGCAGAGGCCAGGACTCCTCACAGCTCTGCATGGGGCGTTGATGAGTGATGGGGCATGTTGGCCCCACAGGGAGGGTCTGGAGTGAAAATGAGGGTCCCTGGGGGTTTCTGACCACATCTGATACTGTCCTGGCAGAGCCAGTCCTGATCTAGAGTTCCTGTCATCATGGAAGGGACTTGTGCCACTTTGGTATTTGTAAGGGAAGGATTTCCTATAGTGAAAGGGTGCAATAAAGAACTGAACATAACATTTCGGTGCCCCAAAAGTATGGATTGCCCAAGATTTGCTGCAAAGCTAAACCTTTACAATGCTACAAGTAAGGAGAAGCAGCACAGTGGCTATGAGATCTGAAGAGGCCCAGTCGTGTGTCTGAAGTCTTTATCTGCCCCTCATTAACTGCTTGGGCTCCTTGGCAAAGCGGGCACAAGCAACAGGGCTGACCCCACAGCGTAGGTATGAGACGAAACGAAGGAGCACGTGAAAGCTCCCATCCCGGGCTCGTTGTGGCCAATCTTGGAGCTCCTTTCTGTGAGGGCCTCGTCCTGGGCCCCCAGCCCGCCGTACTGTTGGGGGCTCCTTGAGTCTCTATAAGGGACTCCGAGGCTCACTGCAGTGACGGTAAAGGGGACTCCTCGGTGAGTTTATGTTCCCATGTCCCTGTCCCTTTTTCAGTTCCGTTACTTTATCCTCATAAACTGTGGCGCGAACGTAGACCTGTTGGATATCCTGCAGCCCGAGGAAGATGCCGTATTCTTCGTGTGTGACACCCACAGGCCGGTCAACGTCGTGAATGTGTACAATGACACCCAGGTAATCACCTTGGGGGCCCTCTGTTTTCCAGGGCTGCTGTGACAAATGCCACACACTTAAACAGTGTGTCTAGATTTCCTCTTCTTATACGGAGTAAAGCCCTCCCTGATTCAATTTGGCCTCATCTAAATAGAGTCTTCAAAGATCCTGTATCACGATGGTCCTTACCTTAACTGATAGTAACGTCTTCAAACGCCCTGTTTACACCTGGGTCCACGTCCACAGGACTGGGAGTTGGGCCGTGAACCTGCCTTTGAGGGGCTTCGGCCCTGCCTCCTGAAGCGCTCCCGTCAGCCTGCCCACACCTGTATTTGGCAAGAACAGCATTCCATGGACTATTCTCAGCACATCTGCCACCTCTAGGGGAGTGTCAACAACCGGAGGACAAGGACCTGGTCTTTCCTGTAGTTTTGGGAAACATGGCACCTGCCACTTTGCAGGGGCTCAGAATGCGTTTATGACATTCGCTGGACCTGGGGTTGGAGGGGTCAGGACCCTGCCCTGAGTCTGCCCCAGAGCTCAGGCCCGGCCCTGGCTCTTTGAATGTCGGGTGGCCTTGGCGGGTCTCCCTGGTAAACGGGGCTAGGCACGGAGCCCCTCCCTGCCATCCTCTGAATTGATGCTTCCCCCATTCACACTGTCAGGGCCAGGGCCCCAAAGTCTCCCAGGAGGAACTTCTCTGAGAGAAATCAGCTCTGATTGCTGTTAGGGACATAAAGGATGTGCAGCTCCACATCCTTCATCAGAGACCACCGGTGGAGGTTTGTTTTGTCGGCTCGTGTGGCATAAGGGGGAGCTTTTTTCACAACTAAGCAACTGTAGGTTTTCAAATTCCCTTTTTTTTTGCTTTTGATTTAGTTTAACAGCCTTATTAAGGCACAGACCACATATTAGCCCATTTGAGGTGGACAATTTGATGGTTTTTAATATATTCATGGAGGTGTATATCTATCGCCCTAATCAAGTTTAGAGAGTTTTCATTACCCAAGAAAGAAACCCTAAACCCCTTAACCACCAACCCCCAGAAGTTTCCATAATTTCTACAGACAGCATAGAACACCTCCAGAGACTCACTGAGTGGAAATGATAACAGGAGGAAATGCCAGAGAACTCTGGAGCCCTCCTTAAGCCGGTGGCTCTTTGTGGGTATGGAAAGCTTTCGATTCAGACGAGAAATGGTGAGCTCCCGCAGGAGACGAACGTACTTTCTGCCGAGGAGAGAGAAGGGACCGATTGCCTTCTGTGTTCACCTTAGATCAAACTACTAATCAAACAAGACGATGACCTTGAAGTTCCCGCCTACGATGACATCTTCCGGGATGACGAGGACGATGACGAGCAGTCGGGAAACGAAAGTGACGGGTCGGAGCCAGCCGTGAAGCGCACACGGTTAGAGGAGGTGTGTTCCGGGCTCCTCGCGGCCTTCCTGAGAGCTCAGGGCCGTGGTAACCAGGAGGGGCTGTGGGCCTGGGCGCTGCTGCCCCTTGGCCGTGCCGCCTCTGTGGAAACAGGTTATCCGAACTTCTCCGAGCCCCAGCTTCCTTTCTGCACAGTAGGGTCCGTCAGCGGTCACTCACGCGTGTGGTCACTCAAGCACAGTGTCCCACCGGCAGAGAGGTTTGGTTTGTGCCATGCGGGCCTGGGGTCCGGCCGGCGGAAGGGGCCTGCCCAACCCCGGCAGCCTCTGGAGGATGTGGAAGGACAAGTGGGAGGCGGTCGTTCCCAGAACACAGAGGCAGCTCTGTCTTCCAGCGTTGCTGTTGGGGAAGCCGTGAGCCCTTCGGGCCCCCGAACCTGGGTACACGACCCGATTTTGCCTCTAAAATGTTTTAGCATCTTCTCCTTCTCCATGGCATTTCCCAAAAGGGGCCTTAGTGGAGCCTGTTTTAACCCATTTCTGGGGCATTCAGGACCCTGTCCATCTGGAAGCCTCGTCCTTCTACGCTAGGAGTCCTCTCATTTTATTCCTTTGACATCCTCTCCTTTGTCCGCCCCTTTTACAGGAGTTTCTGTCAGTCTGAAACGGACCTCCGGGGTTGATGCCTACATTTTATTTCCCCTTGTCTGGCCCCTTACCTTTTTGTTCCACTTCCTGGTGGCCTTTTGGACTTTGGGACTGTATCGTCTAAGCTTTGATTTCCAAGAGCTCTGTTTTGTCGTCCGCAGGGTCCTTTTTTTAATAGCGTTCTCTTTTTTTATTGAGATTGTTCAGATACCATACAATTATCCAAAGATCCAAAGTGTACAATCACTTGCCCCTGGGTACCCTCATACAGCTGTGCATCCATCACACTTAATTTTTGTTCAATTTTTAGAAACTTTTCATTACTCCAGACAAGAAATAAAGTGAAAGATGAAAAAAGAAAAAAAGGAAACTCTAAACCTCCCCTATCCCTAACCAAACCCCCTCAACTGTTGACTCCTAGTATTGATATAGTACGTTTGTTACTGTTTATGAAAAAATGTTGAAATACTACTAACTGTAGTATATAGTTTGTAATAGGTATATAGTTCTTCCCTATATGCCCCTCTATTATTAACTTCTAATTGTATTGTCATACATTTGTTCTGGTTCATGAAGTGATTTCTAGTATTTGTACAGTTGATCATGGACATTGCCCACCATAGGATTCAGTTTTACACATTTCCATCTTTTGACCTCCAACTTTCCTTCTGGTGACATATATGACTCTGAGCTTCCCCTTTCCACCTCATTCACACACCATTCGGCACTGTTAGTTATTCTCACATCTTGCTACCAACACCCCTGTTCATTTCCAAACATTTAAGTTCATCCTAATTGAACATTCTGCTCATACTAAGCAAGAGCATCTACATTTCTTCCACAAGGCAGGAGGGAGAGTCAAAGAAGGTAGAGAGGCAAAAGAAAGAGGAAACAAAAAAATGACAGCTAGGAAGCAGCAAAAGGAAAAATAACCTTAAATCAAAGTAGAATAAAGAATCAGACAATACCACCATGTCAAGTGTCTAACATGCCTCCCCTATCCCCCCTCTTATCTGCATTCACCTTGGTATATCACCTTTGTTACATTAAAGGAAGCATAATACAATGATTGTATTAGTTACAGTCTCTAGTTTATGCTGATTGCATCCCTCCCCCAATGCCTCCCCATTTTTAACACCTTGCAAGGTTGACATTTGCTTGTTCTCCCTCGTAAAAGAACATATTTGTACATTTTATCACAATTGTTGAATACTCTAGATTTCACCAAGTTACACAGTCCCAGTCTTTATCTTTCCTCCTTTCTTGTGGTGTCTCACATGCTCCCCACCTTCCTCTCTCAACCGTACTCATAGTTACCTTTGTTCAGTGTACTTACATTGTTGTGCTACCATCTCCCAAAATTGTGTTCCAAACCACACACTCCTGTCTTCTATCACCCTGTAGTGCTCCCTTTAGTATTTCCTGTAGGGCAGGTGTCTTGTTCACAAAGTCTCTCATTGTCTGTTTGTCAGAAAATATTTTGAGCTCTCCCTCATATTTGAAGGACAGCTTTGCTGGATATAGGATTCTTGGTTGGTGGTTTTTCTCTTTCAGTATCTTAAATATATCACACCACTTCCTTCTTGCCTCCATGGTTTCTGCTGAGAGATCCGCACATAGTCTTATTAAGCTTCCTTTGTATGTGATGGATCGCTTTTCTCTTGCTGCTTTCAGGATTCTCTCTTTGTCTTTGACATTTGATAATCTGATTATTAAGTGTCTTGGCATAGGCCTCTTCATATCTCTTCTGTTTGGAGTACGCTGCGCTTCTTGGATCTGTAATTTTATGTCTTTCATAAGAGATGGGAAATTTTCATTAAATATTTCCTCTATTATTGCTTCTGCCCCCTTTCCCTTCTCTTCTCCTTCTCGGACACCAATGATACGTACATTATTGTACTTTGTTTCATCCTTGAGTTCCCGGAGACGTTGCTCATATTTTTTCATTCTTTTCTCCATCTGCTCCTTTGCGTGTAGGCTTTCAGGTATTTTGTTCTCCAGTTCCTGAGTGTTTTCTTCTGCCTCTTGAGATCTGCTGTTGTATGTTTCCATTGTGTCTTTCATCTCTTGTGTTGTGCCTTTCATTTCCATAGATTCTACTAGTAGGTTTTATGAACTTTTGATTTCTGCCGTATACATGTCCAGTGCTTCCTTTACAGCCTCTATCTCTTTTGCAATATCTTCTCTAAACTTTTTGAATTGATTTAGCATTAGTTGTTTAAATTCCTGTATCTCTGTTGAAGTGTACGTTTGTTCCTTTGACTGGGCCATAACTTTGTTTTTCTTAGTGTAGGTTGTAATTTTCTGTTGTCTAGGCATGGTTTCCTTGGTTATCCAAATCAGGTTTTCCCAGACCAGAACAGGCTCAGGTCCCAGAGGGAAGAAATATTCAGTATCTGGTTTCCCTGTGGGTGTGTCTTAGAAAATTGCCCCACCCTTTGATGCCTCGGGTCACTGTGCTTTTCTGCCCAGCAGGTGATGCCTGTTAGCCTATAATTCTTGACTGGTGTGAGGAGGTATGGCCGTGTTCCCCCAGGCTCTGGGGTCTGGTTCTGAATGGAAAGGGCCCCACCCCTTTCCTCCTAGAGAAGACAGACCCCCCAGGTGGAGGCCATTAGCATTTCAATGGTCTCGCTCTCTGCTTGTGGTGTCTCCACCCTTCCCAGAGTCACAGCCCTGGAAACTGAAAATGGCTGGGGCTTTCTCCACTGAGCCAAAAAAGAAACAGATAGTCCCCTTCAGACCCAGTCCAAGGCAACCCTCCGGCTCTCCAAGGTCAGTCGTCACCCAAAGCCTCTGTCTGTTTTTTGGGGTTGCGTACCTGTAGTGAGCAGTTCACACTCGCTACTTAAAACCCCAATTGGAGCTCAGCTGAGCTATATTCGCTTGCTGGGGGAGAGCTTCTCTGTGGCACCATGAGGCTTTGCAGCTCGGGCTATGGGGGAGGGGGTCTCCCGACCTGGTTCCACAGGTTTTACTTACAGATTTTATGCTGTGTTCTCGGGCATTCCTCCCAATTCAGGTTGGTGTATGATGAGTGGATGGTCTCGTTTGTCCCCCCGCAGTTATTCTGGATTATTTACTAGTTGTTTCTGGTTTTTTGTAGTTGTTCCAGGGGGACTACTTAGCTTCCACTCCTCTCTATGCCGCCATCTTGCCCGACTAATAGCGTTCTCTTAACCACTGATGAGCAACTTTTCACTGGACCCCAACTCTTGGTACTAGTGTGGTTTTTGCTGGAAACATTTGTGTCTGGCTTCTCCCATCTGCCTAATAAACAGTCTTCATCCTGCACTTCCCACGTGCCAGGTGCTGTCAGGCTCTGAGAGTCCCCGGGGCCAGTCCTGCCTTAACTGGGGAGACAGATAACAAACACGCACAGGGGTGCCGTTCTCCGTTTCTGTGATTTTGTCATGTCATGAACATTATAGAAAGAGGATCATGTAGTGCGTGGCTTTTCTCAGGCAGCGCAATTCCCTGGAGATTTTTCCAGGCCGCTGCATGTGCTGCTAGTTCTTTCCTTTCTCTTGCTGAATGGTGCTCCACGGTGTGGACGTGCCATGATTGGCTTCACCTTTTGCCTGCTGCAAGCCTTTGGGTCGTTTCCACCTCCTGGCTGCCGTGAACATCCGTGCACAGGTTTCTGTGTGAACCTGAGTGCTTCATTTCTCCGGAGTAGATACCCGAGAGGGCAAGTGCTGGGTCATATGCTAGTTGCATGTCTTAGCTTTTAAGAAACTGCCTCACTCTTCCAGAGGGGCTGTGCCCACTTGACCTTCCTACCAGCAACGCACAAGCCATCCAATTTCTCCACGTCTTTGCCAGCATTTGCCAATGCGTAGGTGTTCTGACACGTGTGCGGTTATATCTCATTTTGATTTTAATTTGCAGTTCTCTAATGCCCAACGGTGTTGGATCTCTTTCCATGCACTTATTTGCCATCTGTGTATCCTCTTTGGTGAAATGTCTCTTCCTGTCATTTGTCCAATTGCTAATTGGATTTTTTGCTTTTTTTACTGTTGAGTTTTGAGAGTTCTTTATATATTTAAGATACAGATCCTTTGTCAGACACGTGGTTTGCAAATAATTTCTCCTACCCTGTAGCTTGTCTTTTCATTCTCTTTACTGGGTCTTTTGCAGGGTAAATGTTTTTAATTTGGATAAAGTCCAATTTATCAGTTTTTCCTTTGCTGGATTGTGCTTTTGGTGTCTTTGCCCAGCCCTAAATCCCGAAGATTTTCTCCAGTGTTTTTAACTAAAAGTTTTATGGTTTTATGTTGTACATTTAAGTCCATGATCCCCTTTGAGTTAATTTCTGTATGAGGTATGAGATTTAAGTTTCATCTTTTGCCTATAGATATCCAATTACTCCAACACCATTTGTTGAAAAGCCATCCTTCTTCTAGCCAATTAATTGTCTTTATGCCTTTGCTAAAAACTCAACTGAGCATATTTGTGTGGGTCTCTTTCTGGGTTTTCGGTTCTCTTCCACTGATCTCCGTGTTTAAGCCACTGCCAGTTCCATGCAGTCTTGGTGACTACAGCTGTGTGGGAAATCTCGAAATCAGGTAGACTGAGTCCCTCACTTTATTCTTCTTTTCCAAAATGGTTGATCTATTCTTTGCCCTTGTCCTTTGCCTTTCCGTATACATGTTAGAATAATCTTGCCAGTGTCTGCAAAAAAATATTGCTGGGAGTTTGATAGAAATTGTGTTAATCTTGTATACAAATCTGGGGCAAAGCGACATCACTTTGTTGAGTGTTCAGTTTCTGAACAGGGGTATGGCGCTCCATTTAGTTAGATCTTCTTTGATTACTCCCGTTATCAATGTGTACTTTTCAGCGTACAAGTCATATACCAGTTTTGTTAGGTTTACGCTCCAGTATTTCATTTTTTTAAGCCATTATAACTGTTATTGTTTTTTTAATTTTGGCTCCCACACGTTCGTTGCTGGTATATAGAAATGTAGTTGACTGTTGTATGTTTATTTTGCATCCTGCAACCTTGCTAAACTCGCGTAATAGTGCTACGAGTATTTTTGTAGATTTCTTGGGATTTGTTCTATAATGGCACTCCATGTAGTTAGATCTTCTTTGATTTCTATACACAGTTGTGTCGTTTACAAAGAGAAGTAGTTTTATTTCCTGTTTCCTATCTGTACGCCTTTTATTTCCTTTTCTTGCCTTATTGCACTGGCTAGACCCTCCAGGACCATTGAATTGCATGAGGTCAGGCAAGATTCGACACCCTTGCCTTGTTCCGACCGTAGGAGGAGAGCACACAGTCCTTCACCGTTAAGCATAATGTTATCTCTAAGTTTTTTGTAAATGTGCTTTATCAAGTTGATGACATTCCCTTCCATTCCTGTTTTCTTTTTTTCCTGAGAGTTTTATCATGAACGGGTGTTGAATGCTGTCAAATGCTATTTCTGTATTAATTGATAGGATAACGTGCTTTTACTTCTTTAGCCTGTTAGTATGGTGGATGTGATGGTAGGTTCATGCGTCAACTTGGCCAGGTGATGGTGCCCAGGTCTCTGGTCAAGCAAACACTGGCCTAACCGTTACTGCAAGGACATTTGTGGCTGGTTAATAAGCCAGAAGGCTGGTTTATTCAATCATCTGTCAATTGACTGCACCTGTGACTGATTACATCAACAAAGGGCATGTCTTCCACAGTGAGAGAATTCAATCAGCTGGATTTAAGCCAATCAGTTGAAGACTTTTAAGGGAGCAGAGAGAGGACCTTCACTTCTTTGGCTAGCCAGCGTCTCCTGGGGAGTTCATCAGACACCTTCACTGGAGTTGCCGTTTGCTGCCTGCCCTACGGAATCTGGACTCGTGCATCCTGCCCTACAGAATTTGGACTCGTGCGACCTGCCCTACAGAATTTGGACTTGTGCATCCCCACAGCTGCATGAGGTACTTTTATAAAGTCTTGTATCTACAGATATCTCCTGTTGGTTCTGTTTCCCTAGAGAACCATAACTAATACAGTGGATTACATTGATTTTTCAAATATTGGAACAGGCATTTACATCCCTGCAATAGACCCCATTTGGTTATTGTTGGGGATCAAACCACATCCCCCACATAAGGCTTGCTCGTGTCCCACCCCTGTACCTGTGGACAGGAACCCATTTTCAGACAGGCACTCTGAAGATGTTCCTAGATAAGCTGCCCAAGCTGAACGAGGGAAGGCCTTAATCCAGGAAACTGGACACGGGAAGAGAAGCCCTGAGGAGCACCCGAGCTGAAAGTCAGCGGAACCCGGAAGAGAAGAGAGAAGACGCCGCCATGTGCATTCTCATGAGATGGAAATGCCAAGGACCAAGGATCGCTGGCAGCCAGCCCCAAAATGCCAGTCTTCAGGGAGAATGCATCACCTTGCCGGTTCCTCAGTTTTGGATGTCTAGCCTCAAAACCGCGAGCCAATAAATTCCCATTAATTTAAGCCAAACTGTTGTATGGTATCTGTTTTAGCAGCCAGGAAGCTAAGACAGTTTTTGGTACTGGAAAGCAGGGTGCTGCTATGGCAAATACCTAACCATGTGGAAACAGCTTTGGAATTGGGTCACGGATAGAGACTGGAAGAATAGTGAGGCGCTCAATAGAAGAGGCCCAGATGGCTTTGAAGAGACTGTCGCTAGAACATGAACACTAAAGGCACTTCGGATGAGGCCTTAAGGAAATGATGACTGTTACTGGGAACTGGAAGAAAGATGCTCCTTGTCATAAAGCAGCAGAGAACTTGGCAGGACTGTGTTCTGATGTCGGGAACATGAGCTTGGATATTTAGCTGAGGAGGTTTCCAAGTTAAGCATGGAAAGTATAGCCTGGCTTCTCCTTGCAGCTTACAGTAAAATGGGAGGGAAAGAGATAAGCTGAGAATTAAACTCTTAAGCACAAAGGTTGATGATCTGGAACATTCTCAGCCTGTCCAGGTGCTGTGCTCGGAGGCCAGGGCCCAGAGCCGCTCCATCAGGGACCTCCCGGAGCTTCTGGGAAGCGAGTCCCTGGAGGACCAGGCTGCTGGGATTTAATTGAACAAGGTTTTGCTAGAGAGGCCATGGCTGAACACGGATCCAGTCAGCCCTCTCCATGGAAGTCGGGATTGGAAACGCAGTTATGCAGGAAGCATCTGTGGAAAGTTCTAGTGTCTGGCGGTTTGGACCCCCTGGAGCTGCACACAAAGCCAACAAGGATTTTGCAATTATGTGTGAGCAGAACCAGGATTTTGCAAACTATGTGTGAGCAGAACCGCTGCCAGCCTGGACTGAGAGGGACAGAGAAGGGGCGAATTGAAGGAAGAAGGACTTCAAGGGCAGATCCATGGAAGCCAAGGACTGGTCTGAAAAGATCTCCTCAGGCTGAGAGCGGGCCCACCCAGGTGTGCAGAAAGGGCAGGCCTGCCCCTGCGCCAGGAGGGGGTGGGCCTTGTGCCCCACTGTTTGGGAAGAGTGCTGTCACCCCGATGCTCAGAGATGGTGGGGCCTGCACCCCAGCGTCTGGAGAGAGCATGGCCACCACGCAGGTGCTTGGAAGGGTCGGGCTGCCACCCAACCAGGCCCAGAGGACAGAGAATCAAAACCTCAGGATCTAACGGAGTTTGCCCTGCTGGGTTTCAGACTCATGTGGGATCCCTGACCCGTTTTCCATCCAGGTTCTCCCTTCTGGAATGGAAAGTTTATCCCTTGCTGATGCCTCCATTGTATACTGGACTCATCTCGTTTGATGGGTTTCGTAGGTCCGTCGGGCTGAGGAATTTTGTGCTAGGACGGGCCACACCCGTAATCGGTTCTTAGGAGACTGTTCTAGTTTGCTAATGCTGCCAGGATGCAAAACACCAGAAATGGATTGGCTTTTATGAAAGGGGGTTTATTTGGTTACACAGTTACAGTCTTAAGGCCATAAAGTGTCCAAGGTAACAATACATCAGCAGTCGGGTACCCTCACTGGAGGATGGCCAATGGTGTCCGGAAAACCTCTGTTAGCTGGGAAGGCACGTGGCTGGTGTCTGCTCCAAAGTTCTGGGTTCAGAATGGCTTTCTCCCAGGACGTTCCTCTCTAGGCTGCAGTTCCTCAAAAGTGTCACTCTCAGTTGCTCTTGGGGCTTTTGTCCTGTCTTCTCCAGAGCAAGAGTCTGCTTTCAACAGCTGTCTTCAAACTGTCTCTCATCCACAGCTCCTCTCTCAGCTCCTGGGCATTCTTCAAAGTGTCCCTCTTGGCTGTAGCTCCTCTTCAAAATGACACTCACAGCTGCACTGAGTTCCTTCTGCTTGTCAGCTCATTTATATGGCTCCACTGATCAAGACCCACCCTAAATGGGTGGGGCCATGCCTCCATGGAAATATCCCATCAGAGTCATCACCCATAGCTGAGTGGGGCGCATCTCCAAAGAAACACTCAAAGAAGTCTAATCAAAACTGATAACGTCTGCCCACACAAGATTACATCAAAGCTAATGGTGTTTGGGGGATACAATACATTCAAACTGGCACAGAGACTTTGTTCTTGACATTATTACCAAAATGATTCAAGGGTTTGGGGATGCAGTGATGGAATGAAAGCATTCAGCAGATGTGAAGAACATATCTTTGGGGAATCTGGAGGGCAGACTGTTGGGGGTTGAATCACGTCCTCCACAAAGGCAGGTTCAGGTCCCAATCCCTAGTCCTGTGGGTGTGGACCCATCTGTGAGTAGGACGTTTGAAGATGCTGTTGGTTGAGCTGTGCCCAAACTGAATGAGGGTGGCCTGAATCCAGTGTGGCTGGAGTCCTTATAAACAAAAGAAACTGGACACAGAATGAAGCCACAGGGAGCAGCCAGGAGCTGGAAGTCAACAGAACCCAGAAGAGAAAGGAGGAGAGGCCGCCATATACACTGATGTGACAAAAAGCCAAGGGCCAAGGATGGTGGGCAGCCAGCCCCAGAATGCCAGTCTTTGGGGAAAAGGCATCACCTTGCTGATGTTTCGATTTTGGACTTCTAGCCTCAAAACTGTGAGCTAATAAATTCCCGTTGTATGGTATTTGTTTTAGCAGCTAGGAAACTAAAATAGTCATGTTGCATAGTGCTTTTTATAAATGGTTGAATTGTGTGTGCTAATATTTTGTTAAAGACTTTTGCATCTGTACCCTGAAGAATATTGGTCTGTAGTTGTCTTTTTTCTATCGTCATCTGATTTTGGTATCAGGGTGTTCCAGTTTGCTAATGCTGCCATTAAGCAAAACACCAGAAATGCATCAGTTTTTATAAAGGGGGTTTATTTGGTTACAAAGTTGCAGTCTTAAGGCCATAAAGTGTCCAAGATAAGGCATCAACAATCGGGTGCCTTCACTGGAGGTGGCCAATGGTGTCTGGAAAACCTCTGTTAGCTGGGAAGGCACGTGGCTGGCGTCTGCTCCAAAGTTCTGGGTTCAAAATGGCTTTCTCCCAGGATGTTCCTCTCTAGGCTGCAGTTCCTCAAAAGTGTCACTCTTCGTGGCTCTTGGGGCTTTTGTCCTGTCTTCTCCAGAGCAAGAGTCTGCTTTCAACGGCCATCTTCAAACTGTCTCTCATCTGCAGCTACTGTCTCAGCTCCTGTGTGTCCTTCAAAGTGTCCCTCTTGGCTATAGCAAGCTCTCTCCTTCTGTCTGAACTCATATAGTGCTCCAGTAAACTAATCAAGGCCCATGCTGAATGGACAGGGCCACACCTCCATAGAAATTACCCAATCGGAGTTATCACCCACAGATGGGTGGGGTGCATCTCCATGGAAACACTCAAAGACTTACAATCTAAACAACACCACACAAGATTGCATCAAAGAATATGGCTTTTCCTGGGGGACATAATATATATAGAAACCAGTACATAGGGTAACACTATCTTCATAAAATGCATTGGACAATGTTCCTTCCTCTTTATTATTTCCTTCCTTCTGCTTGCTTTGGTTTGTTTTGCTCTTTAGTTTCTTGAGGTGGAAGCCTAGATTATTGGATATGAGACTTTCTCTCTTTTCTAACGTAGGCATTTATTGCTATAAATTTCCCTCTCAACAGTGCGTTAGTTATATCCCACAAATTTTGATATGATGTATTTTCATTTTCATCCTGCTCAGTGTATTATTTCCCTTGAGACTTCTTCTTTGGCCCTTTGATTATTTAAAAGTGTGAGGCTTAGTTTCCGAGTGTTTAGAGACTTTCCTGTTATCTTTCTTTTACTGAGTTCTAGTTTGATTCCTTTGTGGTCGGAGAACATGCTGTGTGTGACTTCAATTATTTCAAATTCCCTGAAGTTTACTTTAGGGCCCAGGACATCATCTCTCTTGGTATATGTTCTGTGAGCACTTCAAAAGTGTATTCTGCTGCTGGGTGGCGTGTCCTGTCAGTGGTGATGAGATCCTTCTGATCGATGGTGCCCTTGAACTCTTCTATCTCCTTGCTGCTTTTCTGTCTAATTGTTCTATCAATTCTGGAATAAGGTGTTGACGTTTCCAACAATAATTGTGCATTTGTCTATTTTCCCTTTCAGTTCTATCACTATCTGCCTGACATATCTTGCGCTCTGTTGTTTGGTGCACACACGTTTAGCATTGCTATGTCCTCTTGGTATATTGACCCTTTTATCATTATATAATGTCACTCTGTCTCTGGTTATTTTCTTTGCTCTGAAACCTGCTTTATCTGCTATTAATATCGGCACTGCTGCTTTCCTTTGATTAATGTTTGCATGACATATTTTTCCATCCATTTACTTTCAACGTACTTATATTGTTTATATTCAAAGTGAGTTTCTTGTACTCATCATATGGTTGGGTCTTTTTTTATACATCCACTCTGCCACTCTGTTTTTTGATGGATATACTTAAACTATTTACATTTATTGCCATTATTTATATGTTAGAGCCCAAGTCACCATTTTATTTTTTCCTTTTTTTCTTTGTTTTTTTCATTTCTCCATTTTATTTTTCCTCCCTTCCTGTGCATTACTTATAAACACTTTTTTTTAGAATTCTATTTTTATTTATTTATAGTGTTTTTGTGTCTCTTTCCTTGCATGGAATTTTTGGTGGTTGCTCTAGGTATGTTATATATACATAACCCATTACGGTCTACTGATATTTTCATTTTTCCAGTTCAAGTGAAATGCAGAAAACTTACCTCCCTTTATTTACCTTTAGTCCACCCCATGTGCAAGATAATTTTCTTAAATATTTCCTCTACCTATGTTTAGAACCATATCAGGCTGGGTTATAATTTTTGCTTCAACCATCAAACATGATTCTAAAACTCAAAAGGAAGAGAAAAGCCTGTTGTATTTACTGTACTTGTGCTTACTGTGTTCTTCCTGATGTCCCAAAGTTTCTTCTTTTATCATTTCCTTTCTGTTTACAGAACTTCCTTTAGCCATTTCTTGAAAGTAGATCTGCTGGCTACAATTCCTCTTAGTTTTCTGAGAATATCTTGATTTACCCTCCGTTCCTGAAAGATATTTTCACTGGGTGGAGAACTCTGAGTTGACCATTCTTTTCTTTTGGGACTTGAAAAATACTGTGCCCCCTTCTTTCCTTCCTTCCTCTATCTGTCTCTCTGTCTCTTTTTCTTTCGTTCGTTCATTCGTTCATTCTTTCTTCTTTAGTAGAAGATCATGGGTTTACAGAAGGTCATGCAGAAAATACAGGATTCCTATACGTCCACTCCCATTTTTAAACATTTTACATTAGTGTGATGCCTTTGTTACAACCGATGAGAGAATGCTACTATAATTTTACTATTAACTACAGTCCGCAGTTTAAACTAGGGTTCCCTGGTTGTAGGGTCCTATGGCTTTATTTTATTTATTTTTTTTATTTAAGCAACATAAATATACCAACTAAGATTTCCCCTTTAACCACATTCAGATATATAATTCAGGTGCTCATTACGTTCCTGTTGTCATGTTATCATCGCCACTACACATCAGCAAAACTCTTCTGTCAACTCAACTAGAAACTCTGTACAATTTAAGAATTATCTCCCCACTCCCTGCCCTCACCCCAGCCCCTGGTAACCTGGATTCTAGATACTGACTCTGTGGATTTGCTTATTCTAATTATTTCATATCAGTGAGATCATATCGTCCTTTTGTGTCTGGCCTATTTCACACAACGTGCTGTCTTCAAGGTTCATCCGTGTTGCTGCATATATCGGAACTTCATTCCTTTTCACAGCTGAATAATGTTCCAGGGTATCTTTAAACCATATTTAGTTTATCGATTAATGTTTTGATGGACATGTGGGTTGCTTCCCCCTTTTGGCAATTGTGAATAGTGCCGCTATGGACATCGGTGTGCAGATATCTGTTCGAGTCCCTGCTTTCATTCCCTGGGGGAGAGAGTAGAAGTGGGGCCACTTCCTCCTGGTTGCCGTGGTTTCACGAGACATCGCTGTCACTAGAACTGTTCCGTCCCCTCCCGTGGGTAAGGTGTCATTTTTCTCTCAGTGCTTTAAAGATTTTTTCTCTGTTTCTTGTTTCCAGAAGTTTACTTCATCCCACCTGGGGTTTGCTTGGCCTCTTGAATCTATAGGTTTATGTCTCTTGACAGATTTTTATCCATTGTTTCTTCATTCTCAGTCTTCATCTCTTCATGTACTTTCCCAGCCCTCCCCTCATTCTCCTCTCTCCCTGGACTCCGATGACACAGAAGTTAGATCTTGTGTTAAGTCCCACAGGTCCCTGAGGTTCTGGCCAATTTTTTTTTCATTCTAGTTTCTTTCTGGTTTTCAGATTGAGGGTTTTTCTTGTTCTATACCATGGTCCACTGATTCTTTCCTTCGTCCCACATCCTGCCCTCAAGCCCATCCACTGAGCTTTTAAGTTGGTTATTGTATTTTTCTTGTTCTAAAATTTCCCTTTGGTTCTTCTTTGTGCCGTCTCTTTCTTTGCTGAAACTCTTTCTTTGGCAAAGCTTCCTACATTCTCATTTGTTTCAAGTGCATCCGTAATTGCCCGTTGAAGTTTTTTATGACAGCTGTTTTAAAACCTTTGCCAGATAATTCTCACATCTCTGCCGTCTCACTATTGGCTCCTCTTGACTGTCTTTTTTCCCCTCCATTTGAAACCTCCCCAGTTCTTGGTGTGGCAGGTGTTTTCGAGTGAAGCCCAAGCATTTTCGTATTTCTGCTCTGAGACTCTAGATCTTGTTTAAACCCTCTGTTTTGCCGGCCTCCTCTGGCACTGCTCCAGCAGAGGGAGGGAACTGGTGTGGCCTCTTCCCTGCTCGGTGAGGGTGGAGGTTCAGGTTTCTCACGTGGCTCCGTCTTCACCCACGGAGTCGGCCTCTCATCACCACTGGGCAGCGAAACTCCTGGGCCACACCTGGTTTCTCAGACCCCACCCTGGGGGGAAACCGAGTCCCACTGGGCCTTTGCCCGTGGGAATGGGGGCAAGGCCGTGGTTTATCCTGTAGTAGTTTCTCTTGAGTTGAACGAGTATTGTGTAAAAATTTCCTGCCTTGCAAGGCTGCCCCTTCCCTAGTCCTGGGGCTGCAGAGAGCAGGTGTCTGTCGGGGCTTGTTTGTCTGCACCTGCTGGCGATCCTGGGTTGCTGGCTCCGTCACCTGCAGGTCGGGGATGCATAAGGCAAAAGGAAAACCTGGGAGCCTGCCACTTTCTGCTTCCTCCTGTCCCAGGGCCCCGGCTGGTCAGCCTCGTCTCAGCGATTCGGGTTCTTCCCATCTGTATGTCTACTCCATCTTCCCAGAAGCAGGGACCTCAGCACTGTGGGTTTTTAAAACTGTCACAGTACCTCAGGCCTTTGCTGTGAGAATTAAATGAGGACGTGCTGCTGGCACACAGGAGACTGTTCGAAACGTTGCCTCTTATGAATTGCCGAGGCCGAGGAGCGGCTTGTCCCAGGCCCTGCAGGGCCGGGCTGACTCGGACGTCGGCCTGCAGCAGGAACTGGAGAAACACTCTCTCCTTCCTCAGTGTGCACAATGCCGATGAGCCCAGGGGGTCGTTCTCTAGAAGCAGGCTGCCTTGGGGCTTGGGATGACCCCCGTTTCCCCTGGGGGGGCCTGAGCCCAGCAGCTTCTGCCAAAACTGGAACCTTCTCAGGCCATGAGGAGAAACTCCTGGCTCGTTTGCTCAGGGTTCCGTTCTCTTTGTCCCTGTGCCAGGAAATAGCGGAGCAAACCATGAAGAGGCGGCAGCGGCGCGAGTGGGAGGCTCGCAGGTGAGTCTGTGTGTCGGGCAATGGTCCACAGCCCACACCTGCGTTCCCAGGGGCTGTGCCGTTTCCCCGTTTTAGGATCGCTCGTTTGGTTTCGAGCCCAGAGCCGGTGGCTCTGAGATTGAACAGGTGGCCCCTGCGCCGGAGGGAGGCTGTGGCTCGCCCTCTGTCCCCCCAAACAACAGGGCCAGCCCAAAGGGTCTCACAAATGTGGGCCATCTGTTAGGGGCGATGGCCCCTGGCCCTTTATCCTTAGGAACCTTTCCAGGTGTAGAGACTTGCATTCACAAACACTTTATAGGGAAAGGAGCCAATTGTGTATAACTGCCCGTAGAAAAGGACGAAAAGGAGACAGTGACGCATAATTCCACTTCGTATTGCACTATGCAGTTGGAGTGCTTTAAAATAAAAGTTCTGGGAAGATTTCCTCGCCCGAGGTGGACATGCAGCTGTGCCCTGGGGCTGGGCGCCCGCGCAGTGCCTCGCTGTCCAGCAGGGACGAGCCCAGCTCTCAAACGCAGGGGCGCCCCCGTAGTTCAATCAGCAAGCACGACAGCCTGTCTGCTCTGAATCCTTCTCCTTATCGTCATAGGCACAGTGTGAAAACCTTCCAGAAGGTGCAGGGGAAACGTAAGAGAGTCTGTAATCGCACTGCCCGATGGGAGGAGACTGCACTGGGTTTCTCCAGCCGGGTTGCCCATACCCCACCTGCTTTACATGATCACAGTGTGCATTACCGTGCATTTTCCCTACTTCCTGTGATCATTTTCCCATGCTCCCAACAGCCTTTACAAACTGCCGAGTGCCTCAGTGGCCATGTCCCTTCTTTTTGAACCGAAGGTCACCGCCAGTGTTTTTCCATTGCAAATAAGCCTGCAGCGAGAGACTGTGCAGGCAGCGAGTTTTGCCTTGGCATGTTTTCTCGGAAGCGGGTTCCGAGCTTATGCCAGTTCACGTGACACAGGCAATTTGTGTTGTTTCCCATCATCTTCCCAGCGTTGCAAGCATGCACACTGCTAAAGAGTCAATGGATAAACACAGTGCTGTGACTTATTTTGTTTTTGAATACTGTTGGCTTTGCACGTGTTTTGCTCACCATATTGCTTCCTGTTAAACACCTGCCTCTTGTGTCGTTACAGAAGAGAAATCCTCTTTGATTACGAACAGTATGAATACTACGGCACTTCGGTGAGTATGACCACGAAACCCCTACACCAGGGGTCCGTGGCCTGAAATGGGCAGAGTGACCCTTGGGTTGAGGGCCTTAAGAGCCTGGCCCAGCTCCCGGCTCTGCAGCTTTCCGCCATGTGACATTGGGCAAGTGATGCAGCCTCTCTGAACCTTACGCTCCAAAAAATGAGGAGCGAAACCCCCTTTTCAGAGGCACTTGTTAGGGAGATCCTTAGCACCCGGCAGGTACTCAAAAAACAGCAGCTATTATTTTTGTTCCTCATCAAGAAGAACAAGTTCCAAGAGTGGGAAAGTCTGCACTCATCTGCGTGTGCCCAGTGCTTTACTGGGAAGATTTTAGAATGAAAAACCTAGTGGTGGGCAAGTTGGTTAGTGTTGGGCTTAATGCTGAAAAGTAAGTTTCCGTGAAAACATCCTGTAGTTAGCCTTAACATTTGACCCAGGGCTCTGAAATCTTCTCAGCCCCTACAAATGGAAAATTCTAAGCAATGGCAAGGGGCAGGAGCAGGTGTTACGTGTTGCTGCTCACTCAGAGAAAGTGCGGGCAGTGGGTGCTTTCCCTCAGAAATCTTCCCCTTGGAAGGAAACCCCCTTAGCCTGTGGAGTCTTCTGTTCAACTACTGATCTGCCTCCGGGCCTCCGACCAAAACCCAGACCCTCTGCTCATAGGGAGCAAAATGCTGTGGTCTGAGGACAGCCCTCTTAGGAAGAACCTCCTACTGGGGGTCTCGAGACCCCCTCCCCTGGGGTGTCCCCATAACAGAAACCGAGGGCCCTGCCGCCAGCCAACCAGCCGGGACCCCTTGGAGATGTGGGAGGCGGCAGGACTGAGCACACGTGTTCACGGCTGTCTGATCAGCAGAGGCGAGCACGGAAGCAGTTAACTTTGTGTGGCCTCCATCCCTGCCGTGTGGTAGCCTCAGGTTCCTGTACCTGGACAGACCCTCAGCCCACAGAGTGCCGGGCATACGTGCTGACCGGGTCTGGCCCCAGCATCTCTCAGCACGGCCGTCCTGGTCTCAGCCCCCTCTGCTTTCTTGCAGTCGGCCATGGTGATGTTCGACTTGGCGTGGGTGATGTCCAAGGACCTCAGCGACATGCTGTGGTACGTAGACCCCTCGCTGGGTATGTGCTTGGGGTCTCACTGCCCGGTCAAGGTTAGGGCCATGTGTGCTTCCTTCTGCAGACAGCAGGTGGCGAGCACTGAGGTCAGAGCCGGGTGCAGCTGCAGCTTAGCAGGGCTCCCTCTTCAAATGGTCTCCCTCTGCCCCCAGCTCCTTCAGGGGCAGACGCTGGGCTGTGAGCCGTGGGTCCTCGAGCCCCTCCGGCCTATCCGACAATGGGCTGCAGACTCCACCTCTGCCAACGCCAGCTCCAGCTACACTGGTGGCCTCGTTCCCACCGCCCGCTCCACCCCATGGGCCCTGCCAAGCGCAGACCTTCTCCCTTCCCTTCCCCTTGCAGGTGGGCCATCGTTGGACTAACAGACCAGTGGATTCAAGACAAGATCACCCAGTAAGGAGGTTCCCCTGGCTTTCCAGGGCTTTCTGGGGCTGCTCTGTGCTATGAGATATGCAAAGGCCACGGGGCACAGCTGCAGCCTGAGTGCTCAGTGCAGGCAGAGAGAGTTCTGTGGTAACGACGGCCACTCGGGGCGGGGTGAGGGGGGTGTCGCACCCTCCAGTGGGGTTCAGGCCTTGGGTGGGCTCGTCACCCACATGGACAGGCCACCAGGTGGGGCCCAGGGCAGGAGGGGCCCCAGGGGTTCTGCTGGAGTTTGGGTTGGATCTCGAAGGCCAGGGAGGAGTTCAAGGGGGGCTGGCTTGAAGCACAATCCCTTTTGCGCCTTGATGGGCAGGCTCCAGTGCCACTCATTTGCTAGAATATGACGGGGGTGTCAGAGTCTGGATCCTGGGGGCTGAGGAGCCCCAAGCTGAGCAGTGCAGGACCTGGACACCAGCAGCCATCATCAGGGGTTCTAAGGGACTCCACAAGGACCCCGAGCCCAGGACGCCACCCTCTGCTAGGGGATCAGGCAGATGTCCCTGTGCAGACGAGCCCTCGCCATGCCCCAGTGCCCTTGGCAGAGGCGTCCTGTGGGCCTGGGGGGAGACGGGTCCTGGGGTCGCCCAGAGCTGGGGCCCCTCCCTGGTTGTGTCACTTTCCTGTACCTCCTGCCCTCTCTGCAAGAGGCAGCTGGGGTGTGGGTGATGCAGGACAGCCCAGGCCCCTCAGGTGGCCCCCCTCTGGCGCTCCACTCCACTGCACCCCCAAAGCGGAGGCTGTTGCCCTGGGCCGGGTTCTGGCCCCCCACACGGGCTGGGGTGTCCAGGGCCCCCCACAGCTCTCCCAGGCCTGGCTGGGGGGGGGCAAGACCGCTGCGGCCAACGGTACCCCGGGCCCCCCAGGATGAAGTACGTGACGGACGTGGGGGCCCTGCAACGCCACGTGTCCCGGCACAGCCACCGCAACGGGGACCCCGAGAGCGCGCTCTCCGTGGACTGCGCGCGCATCGCCTTCGAGTACGAGTATCCTTGGGGGGGGGCTGCCGTGGCCCCGCCCCTCCCGCCCCACACGGGTCCCCCAGGGCCCGCGCATGCGTGTCTGCAGCCGGGGTGCATCCAGAGCTTCCTGTGCGCCCCCAGACACACTTGGGGGTTGTCCACGTGGCACTGGGGCTTGGGGGGAGCTTTCCATGGTGGTCTCCAGCCCTGGCCTGTGAGTCTGGGCAGAAGCACGAAGCCACCCAACGTGCAGTTAGGAATGGGGTGGTTTCCGTGAGGACAACCCAGCGTGTTGGGGTGTCAGGCGGGCGGTGGGATAGGAGGGCTCAGGACAGGGCTCTGGGGGTCCATGGTTCGAGCCAAGGCCCAGCCCTGGGGCGGGGGCTGCCAAGGCCCCAAGGTGGCCTGGAAGCAGGGTCCATGGCCAGCGGGGGGCTGGAGGGCCACCGTCTGGTTGGTGTTTACTGAAGGACCCCCGGCTGCTGGGGGAAGGAGGAGATGGTTGAGCTGTCCGGGGGGCTGTGGGTAAGCGACGGGGCCAGAGACTCGCAGGCAGGCAAGTAAGGACGGGGTGCTGCCCGGCCATGTGGGGGGTGGGGGGCTGCCCTGAGACCCTGAGTCTCGGGGAACAAGGCTGGTGCAGGTGGGGCCGGGGGCACAGCAAGGAGGGGCTCCTGTGCACAGCCACCTCCTGTCACCGCGAGTGTGAAGGGCTTGTTCAGGACGAGGCTGAGGATAGCAGGGGCTTCGCTGGAGGTTGCATTTGGGGCCCGGTGAAAGGCTCTTGGGGGGGCGAGGGGCAGTAGTGGGGCCTGGTTAGCCAGAGGATGCTCAGGCAGGGAGGTGACTGCCTGCAGGAGCAATGCCCACCCCAGCTGTAACCATCGTGGACCTTGCAGAGCCTTCCTGCCTCAGTTTCTCCATCCATCGCACGGGGGTCATTGCATGTGCCCGTGCCTTCCGAGTGAGATCAGAACAGCTCTGGGCTGCCTCTGTCTTAATGGGCTCTGCAGACAGAGGCCACAGCCGGGAAGGCTGGGGGGAGCCAGGCCGCAGGGTTCGAGATCACGGGGTGCACGCTCCTTGACCGCACCCCCAGCCTGCGCCTGGCCCTCTACCAGCACTGGTCCCTCTTCGACAGCCTGTGCAACACCTGCTACACGGCAGCCCGCTTCCGGCTCTGGTCCGTGCACGGGCAGAAGCGGCTCCAGGAGTTCCTGGCGGACATGGGGTGAGCATCCCCTCCCTCTGCCCTGGGGGTGCGGCACTGGCTGGGAAATCCAGCAGAGGCTGCTGCCACTGGACGTCCTGCGCCATCAGATCCCAGACGGTGACCGAGGCGCAAAGAGGTCATGCTGCGTGTTTGCGTGCGCTGCACCCAGCAGCCTCCCTTCAGTGGGGATCTTTCTGCCCCAATAGTCTCGATTTCCACCAACTCCCCCTCGTGACCAGGGGTCTCCTTCCCTTAGGCTCCCACTCAAGCAGGTGAAGCAGAAGTTCCAGGCCATGGACATTTCCTTGAAAGAGAATTTGCGGGAAATGATCGAAGAGTCTGCAAATAAATTTGGGTAAGAAACAGCATTTTCTCTGGATGAGCTTCTTTCAAGTATAGCTTTGAACTAAATCCCTAAAATAATACAAAAACCGGGAATGGGAACGACAAGTGTGACCCAACTCCAGTCACGCCGAGTCTCCAGTTCTCTCTCGGTTTCGAATCCTGTTGTCACGGGCTGAAGGGACAGCAGCCAGGGAGGGGCAGCTTCTCCATACGCGTGCAGCCCTCTGGGGCTGGGTTCCGGTGACTTCTACCTAGTTCCTGTCCCCGGGCACCACTGGATCTGAGCCCTCCTGCTCGGCTATGAGCTGGGCCTGGCAGGGGTATGGGGCCCTGGTCTTATTGCAGAGAGGCAGTGGGGTGCAGGTGGGAGCCCGTGCGCACACCCCAAGACGCTGGGGCTGCTCACTGCCCTGCCCCAGCCAGCCAAACGGACTCGGACGAGGCTCTCGGCCTCTCACGCTTGCAGGCTGCTGTGTCAGGGCTTCTGGCCCGTTTCAGCCTTTTTCGGGAATGGCCACTCCCCGGGCGTTACCGAGAGCCCTCCCACAGATGCTGCCCCAGGCCCCAGGATGACAGCCGTGTCCCTCGTCCCCACACAGCATGAAGGACATCCGCGTGCAGACCTTCAGCATCCATTTTGGGTTCAAGAACAAGTTCCTGGCCAGTGACGTGGTCTTCGCCACCACCTCCCTGATGGAGAGCCCCGAGAAGGACGGCTCGGCGACGGGTAGCTTCATCCAGGCCCTGGACAGCCTCTCCAGGTAGGGGGCCTGTCTCTGGCCCCGGGGTCCCCCGCTGACCACTGGGGCACGGGAATGACCGCGGCCTGTGGAAGACAAATGCGACCTGGAGTCACGGCCTGCTCGGGCAGGGCCACCCCACACACTTTCTGCCCCTCTTCAGTATCTGCCATTTTCTCTTGGGCAATTCTTTTTTCCTTTTTTATTTTTATTTTTTCCCTCTTTTTCCCTCATTCTCTTTTTTTAATGTTACAACTTAATTTTAATGTCTCATATGGGTTTATTAAATAGAATCAAAGATTATACCAACTACATGCTAATAAAGTTTAAAACTGTATAATGCAGTTGACCATTTAGCTTAAAGAAAAAAGCTTTTTAGGGTCCACCTACATATTATTTACATAGCCCAATTAAGGCTAGACAAGTAGGCGCCTCTCTTTTTTTAATTCAATTTTATTAAGATATATTCGCATATCACAGTGTACACACAGTATCATCATACAGTTGTGCATTCATCACCACAATCAATTTTTGAACATTTTCATTACCACAAAAAAAAAGAATAAAAACAAAAATAAAAAAGAACACCCTAAACATCCCAACCCTCTATTCCTCCCTATTATTCATTTATTTTTTTGTCCCCATTTTCTACTCATCTGTTCATACACCGGATAACAGGAGTGTGAGCCACGAGGTTTTCACAGTCCCACAGTCACACTGTGTAAGCTACTTAGTTATAGTCTTCAGGAATCAAGGCCACTGGGTTGCAGTTCAACAGCTTCAAGTATTTCCTTCTAGCTATTCCAATACACTAAAAACTAAAAAGGGATATCTGTCTAGAGCATAAGAATGCCCTCCAGAGTGACCTCTCGTCTCCATTTGGAATCTCTCAGCCACTGAAACTTGATTTTGTTTCATTTCTCTTCCCCCTTTTGGTCAGGAAGATGTTCTCCATCCCACAATGCTGGGTCTAGATTCCTCCCCAGGAGTCGTACTCCACGGTGCCAGGAGATTCACACCCCTGGGTGTCAGGTCCCATGTGGGATGGGGATGGGCAGTGAGATCACCTGCCTACGGGCTTAGAGAGAGAGGCCACATCTGAGGCTCCTCTCTTAAGGCATTATTTTTTGTGTTTATTCATTTTTGTGTTTGTCCTAGCCCTCATTTCTCAATTATTTTTCATTTCTAATTCTTTATCCCATTTCCTGAGACACCTTCATGCCTTTTAGCTTGTTTTGAAACAGACTGTTACAGTTTTTATCTTTTTTTGGCACATCTTTCGTATTTTGTGGTTGCACTTTTCATCATCACTAGGAAGGTTATTCTCCTTGTTCTCTTTTATCTTAAGATAACTTTGCGTGGGATTAGTCCGCAGTACTTCCCTGTTGCTAATTTTCGGGTGAATTTAGTTTCCCCGACTTTTTGGGGAGGAGGCTTCATCCAGACTGCTTTTGCTAACTCCACAGAGCCCCCTTTTCTGTTTAAAAAGAGCCAGTGGCCTGCTTTCTAGGATCTCCTCATTCTTCTCCCAGCACCCTTTTTTCCCTATAACAGCTTTGTTGAGATAGAATTCATGTACCATGCAGTTCGTTGATTTAAAGTGTACGATTCAGTGGCTTTTAGTCTGTAACTGCAGGTTCTGCAGCCATTGCCACAATCTAATTTTAGAACACTGTCATCACTCCAAAAACGAACTGCTCCCCTTAGCTGTCACCCCCAGCCCCCATGCAGCCCCTCATCTGCTGACTCTAGAGATTGGCTATTCTGGATGTTTCACATAAATGGAATCACATAACATGTAGTTTTTGTGACTGGCTTCTTTCACAAAGCTTAATTTTCTCAAAGTTCATCCATATTGTAGCATGTTTCAGAACTTCATCCCTCTTTATGGCCAAATAATGGTCTGTTGAATGGATATGCCACGTTTTATGTATCCATTCATCTGTTGACGGCCTCTTCAACAGGAAAAGGTTGTTTCCACCTTTTGGCTGTTGGGATCTTAGAGGGAAAGCTTTCAGTCTTTCGCCACTGAGTACGATGTGTTGAGGAAATTTCCTTCTATTCCTAGTTTTCTAAGTGTTTTCATCAAGAAAGGGCACTGGATTTCCTCAAATGCCTTTTCTTTGTCAACCGAGGTGATCATACGGTATTTCCCTTTGTCTGTTATTGTGTGGCATATTACATTAATTTATTTTCTCATGTTGAACCATCCTTGCCTGCCTTGGATAAATCTCACTTGATAATGGTGTAGGCTTATTTAATCTGCTGTTGGATTCAGTTTGCTATTGTTTGTTGAGGATTTTTGCATCAATATTCATAAGGGAGATTGGTCTGTAATTTTCTCTTTTTGTGGTGTCTTTATCTGGCTTGGTATTAAGGTGATGTTGGCCTCATAGAATGAGTCAGGATGTGTTCCTTCATCTTCAGTTTTGGGGAAGAATTTGAGGAAGGTTGATGTTAATTTTTCTTGCAATCTGGTGAAATTCACCGGTGAACCTTGGCCCATTTTATAGTTGGGTTGGTTGGTTTGTCTTTTTGTTGTTGGGTTGTAGGAGTTCTTTATTTATTCTGGATATTAAACCCTTATCAGATGTAGAATTTCCAATATTTTCTCCCTTTCTGTGAGCAATCTTTTTGTTTTCTTTTCCTTTGAGGCACAGAATTTTAACTTTTGATTAAATCCAATTTATCTTTTTTTATTTGGTCACTTGTGTTTTGGTGTCATACCTAAGAAGTCCTTGCCTAATCCAAGGTCAGAAAGATTTGCACCTGTGTTTCTACCAAGAGTTTATAGTTGTAGCTCTTAAATGTAGGCCTTTTATCCATATGAGGTTAATTTTTAGGTTTGGTGAAAGGTCCACCTTCATTCTTTTGAATGTAGACATCCAGTTGTCCTAGCACCATTCATGGAACAGGGCATTCTTTCCCCATTGAGTTGTTTTGACACCCTGGTCAAAAATCAAGTGACTGCAGATGGAAGAGTTTAATTCAGGGCTCTCAGTTCTATCCCACTGATCTGTATGTCAGTCTTTAGGCCAGTACTGCACCGTCTTGAAAACCATTGCTTTGTTGCAGATTTTGAAATTGGGAAGTATGAGCCTTCCTACTTTGTTCTTTTTCAGGATTGTTTGACTATTGGGGATCCCTTTGCAATTCCACATGACTATTTTAAGACCATTGTGTCAATTTCTACAAAAAAACTAGCTGGGATTCTGAGGGACTTGCACTGAATCCGTAGATCAGTTTGGGGAATGCTGTCTTATTAAGAATGTTCCATCACAGATCCATGAACATGGGATGTTTTCCCATTATTTAGATCTTCTTTAATGTCTTTCAGCAGTTTCATAGTATAAACTTTGCAGTTCTTTTGTTAAGTTTATGCCTAAGTATCGCATTTTTTTTTTGATGCTATTGAAAATGAATTTGTTTTCTTAATTTTGTTTGTGGCTTGCTCATTGCTACTGTATAGAAATACAGTTGATTTTTTTATATTGATCTTATAGCTTGTAAACTTGCAGAACTCAATTATTAGTTTTAATAGCTTTTTCAGGGAATTTCTTAGGATTCTCTTGATACATGATCATGTCACCTGAGAATAGAGATAGTTTTTACTTCTTTCTTTCCCATCCAGATGCTTTTTATTTCTTTTTCTTGCCTAATTGCTATGGCTACATCCTCAAGTATGATCCCAGTGCATTTTTACTTGTACCTTTTCTTTATTGTTCCTAACCTGCTCTATGTTGATTCCATTCTCGGCAGTTTCTCCTCAATGAAGGGGGTCCAGGTTGAAAGGACCCTGGTGGGTCAGGCAAGACATCCTAAGACATCCTGGGAGCTACAGTGCTCTGGCCCCTATTTTCTCCCACAGCCCCTGTGCTTACGTGCTCTCAGATGCAGCAGACCCCTCTCGGGTTTAACAACATTCTCAAATGGCCCAGCCAAGCTCTCCCGTTGGCTGCAAGATCTGTTGGCTGTTTCCTGGAATTTTCCATTGTTCTTGGATACTGCTGCATCTCTGCTTGCTCCTACACTGATGCCAATGTACCCCAGTCTTGTGTCTGGTTGTTTTTTTCTTCCCTGCTTCTATTTAGGTGTTGGTGGTGTTGGTTTTGCGGTTAAGTTGCTCAGTCTGCTTTTAGCCAGAAATGGAAAGATCCAAACACTATACAGCCGCGCTGCCGCCATCTTCCCAGAATTGGTGGATCTGTTTTCAACATTGTCTGTGACAAAGGGACATTCATTACACCACGGTTTTTGGCTTCTTTATAACTTTACCATGTTGTTCTATCACCAGGATTTCTTGTCTCCCTACTTTGTAAGAAAAGGATGTCAGCATCCTCACTTTTGTCTTCTGCTCTCTGCCCCCATGCCTCCCAGTTTCTGAAATCTAAGCTTTTACATATTCAAGGTTGATAATACTTAATCAGAGGTTGGAAAGCAAGATATAAGGTGTCTCATCTTTGGGTATAGATTGATTGTAAGTGATGAAAATTAACTAATAGTTTTATTTTATCACACCTAATAAAATACTCCATTGTCAAGGACATGCAGTGATTATATTACTTCCTGATATAGCTCTTCGTTTTGCCTGGAGTTTTTAATTGCCACCTTTATTACAGCCAATTTATTTTTCCAACTCGCCTTCCAGCAGGTGTGTTCCCTGAGCTCCTTGTTTTTTTTCCTGGAGAACCCAGGACCCTGTCTTCCCTCTTCCGTCTGGACCTGATCCTCTAGACCTGCTGCCAGCTCTTACCAACAACACCCTTCCCTGCAGCCTGGGTTAGAGCCAGTGTTTCTTAGGATGCACGGCTTTGTCTTTTTTGGTTACTCCCTCATGTAGCTCAGGATAGACGTCAAGGGTGAAGATAATCTCCCCTTGAATATAAATTCTGTTGCTTCACTGTATTCCAACAGCCAGTGCTGCCAGCAAGAAGTCTAAGGGATTTTGATTTCTATTTCCTTGTAAATGATCCCCCACCCACCCCCATCCACGAAGCTTTTCAGATCTTTCCTTCTCAGTATTGTATTTCATAGCGATGAGTCCAGGGCAGATTTTATTCTGGGTATTGTACTGGGTTCTCAATCCAAAGACCCTTGTCTCTCCACTTGGGAATGCTTTCACGTTATGCATTTGCTATTCGCCATATTCACACATATGTCGGTGTTTCTTTTCTCTCTTCCCAGGCTTCTTGGAACGATGCTCTGCTCTAATTTTCCCCATACAGTTTCCATTCCATTGTCTTCTTATCCCTGTGAAGGAAAGCTTTTCTTGATGTTATCCACTAGGCTTCGAGTGAACTATTTATTTTTTGCAATCATTTTAATTTCCACTAACACTACTTGTTTTCTGATTGTTCCTTTTTCATAGCGTCCTGTTCTTGGTTTAAGAATGTACTCATTTCTGAAGTCCTTCTGAAGTTAATTTTAAGTTTTCTTTTCTCAAAATTCTCTCTGTTCCCTGCAGGGTCATTTTTTTTCCGGCCACAGGCCTTTTTCAGATGCCTGGTGGTCCTTCCTGTTTACGAAGGGGGCTGTGGAAGCCGGCTGAGCGCTGGGTCTCGGGCACAGCTCCCGGCTGGAAGGCCTCACTTCATCTTGGTGGGCGGAAACCGACGGTGACACTGGGAGCCCTAAGTGCTGGGTGCAGAGGCTTTTCTCCAGGGCCCTGTGTCTTCACAGAGGGTTCATGTCTATGTATTTTTGCAGGGAAGGTAAAAATCTGCCCGTCGGGTGGTGGGATTTCCCCAGCCCCCCGCTCCAGCAGTGCCCCAGCCGCGTGCATCGGGCCTGCCGTGTGGGAACTTCTGCCGGCCCAAGACACCCCTTCCCACACTCACTTCCATCCCTGTCCCTTCCTTAGAGGGACCAAGAGGGAAGAGTCCTATCCCCCTGAACCAGGACCCGCGCGTTCTCCTCGGGCCTCCGTGTTATTGCACCGAGCGTTCTTGGCGCACATCGCCGAGGCCACGTGTCTGTCCGCCTTGCAGGAGTAACCTGGACACGCTGTACCACGGCCTGGAGCTCGCCAAGAAGCAGCTGCGCGCCACCCAGCAGATCATCGCCAGCTGCCTCTGCACCAACCTCGTCATCTCCCAGGGCCCTTTCCTGTACTGCGCCCTCATGGAGGTCAGGCCCCCACGCCTGCGGACGGACACACGGACGCTGGGCCGCCCCTGCCCGAGGCTTCCGCTCACCCCCGTCCCCTCCCCGCAGGGCACCCCGGACATCGTCCTGTTCTCCAAGCCGGCGTCCCTGAGCCTGCTCAGCAGGCACCTGCTCCAGTCCTTTGTGTGTTCGGTGAGTCCCTCGGGTGGGTGGGTGCAGACGGGCAGGCCTGGGGGCGGGGGCTTCTCAGCCGGGGCTGACCAGGAAAGGTGAGGTGGGTCATGGCAGCGACTTGCCTCCCGGCACAAGTTTGCTTTTGGGGCCATCTTGTCCCCCACTCTGTGCCCAGCTCTCACACCCTTCCTGGCCTGGGCCCCCAGCAGGCCCCTAACTCCACCGGCATTCAGGCAGGGGTCCCTTCCCAACTGTGTCAGGCACAGGAGCAGTCTGCCCTCGAATGAGGGGATCTACCCCAGGGGCTTCTTGAAAACAAGGTGTGTGGCTGGAGCCTGAAGTTATCTCACGAGCCACACGTGGAGGCCACCAGGAGTGCCAGTGAGGGCACGTGCCGAGGGCAAACGGGGAGCTCTGGAGTCCCGCAGGCCGGCTCCGGGGGCAGCCTCCCGACTGCAGGGCATGGGTGATCCGACATCCGAGCCACAGTCTCCTCACCTGTAAAAGGGTCACATCAGGCCTGTTTCCCAGGATCCAGCCATTTGCCGAGCATTTACTGAGCTGCCGTCCCTGCCGGCTGGTTTGCATGCCGGGGCCCTCAGCCTGGGCAGCCGGGATGGCGGGCGAACCCCACAGTGGTGCTATGGGGGCAGCGGTGAGAGGAGCACGTCTCCGCTCTGGGGGACACGCGTGCTGGCAGCGGGGCAGGTGGGACACGCATGCAGTTTCGGGGGGTGGCACGTGGCCCCGAGAAGAGGGAGCAGGACAAGGGTGAGGAGCTGGGTTGTGGGGGTTGGAGCTCCCTACGGGGAGGTCGGGGAGGGGGAGCAGCAAGGGGCTGCAGAGGGGCCACATCCCAGTGGGGGGCCCAGCGAGAGGGAGGCAGTGTCCTGGGGCTCTGGGGAAATCAGGGGCAAGAGCAGCTTTAGGAGGTGCCGGGAGCGTAGCGGGGGAGTGGAGCTGCCAGGTGAGGTGGGGCTGGGGCGTGGTGCATGTGGGGGGCCATCAGCACTGGCCCTTGGCCCCTGAAGTAAGAACGGCTCCGAGACACCCGACTTCCACGTGCTGAAAACGGTCTTGGAGCCTGGGTTTTGCTAGATCAGGCACTGAGCTGGTGCTGTTTGAAAACCCACCCTCGGGGGCCTTGGAGAGACAGCACAGGCCCGCACCCCAACCCGTGGGCGCACAGGGGCCCCCCATCAGGCCAGGGGCTGCAGTGGAAGAGCAAACCGCAGCCGCTCCCGGGGGGGCAGGGAGCAAGGGGCCCCACTCTTTGGTGGGCACCCTCCCTGGGGCCGCTGGCACTGCGGGTGGAGGGGAGACACCACCCAGCCACAGCCCAGAGCCACCCCCACGGGATGAGTGAGGGGGGGACTCAGGGCTTTCACATGACGAAACCTGCCACCGGGCAACTGAAGGGACAGCGACGGTCACTTGGCCACAGTCGGAGAAGGCACCCGCGGGGCACACGGAGCAGTGAGGCCTGAGTAGGGCGCAGGGTGCAGGGCCGCGGGTGGAGGGGTGCGCCCAACAGCGATCACCTGTTTCTAGAACCCGCAGCCCCGCTAAAGGCTGGGAAGGGGGCCCGGAAGTTCAAACACCGCAGAGGAAGCTTAACGTCCTCTCAGGGATTGACACCTGTGGGTCGTTGCTGAAAGACACCCGCGCGTGCCTTGCCCCAAGTGACCGCAGCGTCCCAGGAGGCGGCTGTTCACAGAGGGCCGGGGGTGGCCTGGCCCCGCGCTGACCGCGGCCGGGCGGCTGTGCTCTGCTCCCCAGACAAAGAACCGGCGCTGCAAGCTGCTGCCCTTGGTGATGGCCGCGCCGCTGAGCGCCGAGCAGGCCACCCTGACCGTGGTGGGCGTCCCCCCGGAGACCGACAGCTCCGACAGGAAGAAGTGAGCGGGCGCCGCAGGGACCCCGGTGGGCTCGCCCGCCCCCGGCCCCACACCCTGGTTTGCCCGCCTCGACCCTGGGGGGAACGTGCAGAGGCATTTAGCTCGTGTTCCCAAATTAGCAGGCCCTGGGGGGAATGTCCCGGGGCCTGCAGGGTGGGGGCAGGCACCCCGACAGCAGGAGAGATGGCACGTGGGCCACGGGCTGGGGGGAGCCACTGAGAGGGCCGGGGGTCCCCAGGGCTGAGTGCCCAGTCCCCTGGGGGGCCTCACACCTGGCCAGATGGGGACAGCATGGCCGAGGGCGGGGAGGTGTCCTGCCCCCTGGGGATGATGGAAGTAAGACCGGCCTAGGGGGGCTGCACCTGCAGGGAGGAGCCCCTGGCCCCGGGGGACTGACCCCTCTTCTGAGGAGGGAGCGGCTGAGCTGAAAACCCGAGACCCCCCCAGAAACTCGGCTCCTGGCAACCAGATACATGTGTCCCTGACAATCCTGGGCAGCGGCCACCTGGCTTGTGCCCCCTTCCCTCCGAGGGCCCAGGGAAGCCCCCCCGGACCCCCCGTCTGCACAGAGCGGGCGTCCAGCTCACTGGAGTTCACCGCTCGCTGGGGCCTGGGGTGGGAATGTGCTCCCCGCAGCTGTCAGAAAACAGAGCCCCCCACTCACATGGCTATGGAGGGCACTTTCCCGCAGACCCAGGAACCCTCAGTGGGGGAGCAGTGCAGTCGCCCCACTAACAGGGTCTCGGCCCCCACATGCCTTGTGAGTGGTGGAGACCGGGGTGGGCGAGCTGGAGGGCAGGGGGTGGGGAGTGGGATGCACTCCCCCATTTCCTTGGACACTTAGATTCCCGCAGCCGGGAGTCTTTGACCTTCCATGTCCCCAGGGGCTGGGGTCTTGGTGGAGCCTCCCACGAGCTCCCCCACCCATGGCCCCGGCCCCAGCCCCTGCCATTCTGCTCCCCACTGGCTGCCTGTGTGCACGGGGGGAGCCGCACGAGCATGGAGCCCGGCCCCCGTCCCTCTCCAGCACGCTCCCTGCGAAGTGGGGCTCACCCCGTCCCCCTCCCTGCCGAGCCACCCCCTCGGCATCCTGGGGCGCTCCTGCCCCCCACCTGCCCTGTGAGCTGTGCCCTGCAGACCCCTCCCCCCTGCCCTGCAGTGACCCACAGGGTCTGTCCCAATCTCAGGGGGCTGTACAAAGTGGAGACTCCGGGGGACACCCACAGCCAGGGGGCGCAGGGGCTCTGCCATTGGGCAGCGGGACAGAGGCTCCGGCCACTGCAGAGACGGCCCGGGGAGGAGGGGAAGGAGCCGAGGTGGCCACACGGGGAACGGCCGCGGCACTGGTGCCTGGAGCCCCAGCCCCAGGCCTCAGGGCAAGAGGGGGACAGCCACGAGGGACAGTGAGATCGGCGGCCGAGGGGCCGGGGTGGCGGGAGGTCCCGGGCGGGCAGCTGGCACCTGACTGGCCCCTGCTCCCACAGCTTCTTTGGAAGGGCGTTCGAGAAGGCCGCGGAGAGCACCGGCTCCCGGACGCTGCACAACCACTTCGACCTGTCGGGTAAGAGCCTGGCCGGCCCCGGGACCCACGGGGGCACTGAGGGGGCCTCTCTGTCCTCGCAGTCCCGTCTGACAGGCGCCCAGGCCTGGACCCCTGTCTGTGAGTGGGCACCCCCACGGTGGCTGCTGTGCCTCCTCCATGTGACGGCCGGGAACCGACCAGGAGAGCGGGAGGTTCCTCGCAGGCCCCTGCCCCCCACGACCCTCCAGCACTGGGCACTTTGCCACATTTACCCTTTTGGTTTTGCCCAAGGACTTTCAGGTGCCCCAGTCGATTTGACACGAGCCCTGCACCCGTCCGAAAGGCCCCTTTCTTACCGCGTTACCCCAATTCCCTAACTAATGAGTGACCATCCTCGGAGGGCCGTCCTGTGCCAAGCTGTCTCCGTCATCTTGGAGTGGTCCCCAGGCCAGGCCCTGCTGCCCCCCACCGCGCCCCCCACCCCGTTCATCCGATGCCCTCAGTGTGCCCGGGGCGGCCTGCTCAGTGCCCCCCGTCTGTCCGGGAGGATTCACGGCCGGCGGCTGCCATCCCTGGGTGTGGAGGCTGGAGGGGCCGGTGACGTGACCCTGTCCGGTGAGGCCCACAAGTCGGCTGAGCCCGATGGCCCCCCGGATCCGGGCAGCGAGCCTCGTGGACCCCGCATCCCACCAAAAGGGCGGGTCTGGGCGGGAGGAGCAGGGAGCCGAGCTGTCCTGTCCCGGGGTCCCCTCCGTGGGGGTCTCCGCTGGACCCAGCTGCCCGGGGGGCCCTCCCCGCAGACGACAAGCAGTGCGGCAATTAATCACAGAGGGAGGGGGAAGCACAACCTCCCACCCAGAGTGTCCCCAGCTGAGAGAGCCGGCGACGCTGGGAATTTGCCGGAGGGTCGCTCCCGTCCGCAGGGTGCCGGGGGAGGGATGCGCCTGCCCTGAATTACTTATTTCACTCTCGCTCGCTCCCACCCCCGTGCTCACCTCCCGTCTCCCCACGTGTTTTCCTTTCATTACTTCAGTGATCGAGCTGAAAGCAGAGGACCGCAGTAGGTTTCTGGACGCGCTCGTGTCTCTGCTGTCCTGAGGGTGAGTCAGGTGGGGGGTTCCCCGGGAGGCCCCAGGGCTGGGGGTGCAGCAGCGGCCCCACCTCCTCGCAGCCCAACCCTGCTGAATTTTACAGCCCCTCCTGGGTTCTCGGGCCCCCCGTGAGTGAGGCTTTTCCCCGCGGTCAGATTCGGGGCCAACACCGTTTTCCAGCAGTGCCACAGTGGGGCGTTTCTGAGGAGCAAATTTCATTAAGCACCTCTGATCCCTTAGAAAAGAGCTGGCATTGTACCCCCCTCCTGCCGTGCCGAGGGGAAGGCGGTGGGGGGTGCACGCAGGGTGACACGGGCCCCTCCCTCTGGTCCGCTCTTGAGGCTCCCTCCGTCCTGCCCGTCCTCGGGGTCCCCCTCTCCCCCCTGCCCGTCCCCAGGTCCCCTCTCCCCTCTGCCCCTCTGAGCTGCTGCGGAAGCCCTGGGTCTGCACCCACAGAGGTGTTTTCTGAGCCCTTGTGTTTTGGGTGTTTGAGAAAACGAGCCCCTTGTGCAGCTTCCCCCAGAGGCTCCGACAGTCAGCAGTGACATGGCCACTGCACGGGAGACCCGCTGCCGCCTATTTGGCCCCTTCCTTGGGCGGCCCCTGGGGACAGCCCAGCTCTGAGTCCTCAGTCCAGGGCCCCCGCAGGGGCCCCCACCCAGGCCCAGGGCTGCAGCCGTCCGTGGTGGAGCTGACCTCGGGGTCCGCTCGTGCCGTCAGGGTCCCCCCATGCTGCAGTCAGGGGTCCCCTCGGGGAGCTGCAGCTGTGTGGGCGAGTGCACGTTCCCAGGCTGGGCCTGGAGTGGGCCAGGCGAGGGCAGGGGGCGCTCAGGCTCCTGGGGAGTTCTGGGGGGCACCCCACACCCTGGACACACGTCCCCACCCGTGAGTGGTCAGGGCTGCGTGGGAGCCACCTCGGATCGGGGCACCCACCAGGCCCGCTGTCGGGGGCAGGAGCCTTGTTCGTTTGTGGGTTCTGGGGAGGCAGCAGTTGTCTGACATCTCTTTATCTTGTTTTTGTGTTTTTCTTTTCCAGGCCTTGATTTCTTCAGAACTCATCTCCTCCTCCTTATTTATATTGCTGGGCTTTTATTTAGACTGTAAATTATGGACTCGGTTTTAGATGCAGGGAACGTTGGTTTTTAGTGGAATAAACTGTCCATTTTAGGTTCTGCTCTTCCCTCTTGGCCGTGGTCTCGGGGCCACGAGCCGCCAGATCCTGTGCCCTCCAGACGCCCCGAGGGAGGGCCCCCCATCAGGAGCCAGGCCCTGCGTCTCGCCCCCCGGCCCCTCCCCCCAGCCCCAGGACCACCCTGCCGCATCCACTGTCCCCCACCCCGCCTGCTGGGCTGGCCCGGGCTATGTGGGGGGCGCGGCTGGGAGGGGAGAGAAGGGCTGGGCACAAGCTGCAAGTTTGTGGGCCCTCCCCAGCCCCCCGAGGCCCTGCGGTCAGCATCCCCCGTTCCTCTCCCTGCCCAGGACCTCACGACCTCTGTCACTTTCAGAGCAGCAGGGGCTCACCCAGCTGGGGGGCCCCGAGGTCACTGTCCCGCTTCTCCCCAGAGGGCCCTGAGCCCCTGAGAGTGCTGAGGGTTCAGCTCCCGCCCTGCGGGGTGGAGGCCGGTGGGGGGCCCTGGTGGAGACAGAGAGCCACTGTGCCCCGGGGAAAAGGCTTGGGGGGGCTGCGGCCCCCCTGGGGTCCTGGGGGTCTCCTCAGCCCAGCCCCCAGGACTGGTGCTGCCCCTACCCCAGAGGCAGGTGTGGCTGGTGGGGACCCTTTAGCTCCTGCCCCATCCAGGTTTGAGGCTCCAGATCACGCGCTCCCCTCGGGGGCTGGGGTCAGGACTGCAGGTGCCCCGGCCCCGAGGGACCACCATGGGGGCTGAGACCATCCACCAGGTCACCTTCCCCAGACGTCCCACCCGTGGGTCCACTGATGCCAGGAGTCTGCCGCAGGGGCTGCCCTTGTCCTCAGGGTGCCTCGTCCCCCTGCGAGGAGGAGCTGGGCTGGGAGACGCCCCCACTGGCCATGGCCCGGGCACCCTGGGCAGGGTCCCCCAGGTCCTGGGCAGGGGCAGGCACCCAGCCTCCCGCAGCCCCTGCTCCGTGGCTGTTCCCTTCCGCAGGCCCAGCCTTTTGGCAAAAACTGATTCCGAGCGCCCTGGCCTGGCCTGGCCTGCCCTTGGGGTCCCCCACCCCCAGGTGCCAGGCTGGGGCCACTGCCAGCTCCCAGGGTCAACCAGGACCCAAAGGAGGGAGCTCATGCAAGGCACTCCAGGGGGGCCAACCCCAGCCTGGGTGGGCCCAGGCCCTGCACAGAGCCGGCCTGGAGCTGGCCGAGGACCCCAGGACGAGAGGCTGGAGCTGGGCCAGGGGCTCCCGGGCAACTGGCAGCCAGAGCTGCCTCCCCATGGCAACACCGACCTGGCTGAGCCCTGTGGGGACTGGGCACGGGGCCTGGATCCCCCACCCTGCCCCACCCAGGCTGAGGGGGCCTGGGCAGCGTGGCACGGAGTGCGGCAGTCGGCTCCATGGGACCTGGAGTGGGTGAGGCCTGGGAGGCAGCGGGAGGCACCCTTGGCACTTCCTGCACCCCAAGACCCCCACCACTGGCCTGTGGGGGGGGGCGTGCCTGCCTCCATCTCCCCCCACACCCGGCCCTATCCCTCAGCCACAGCTCCTCTGGCTGCAGAGCTCACCTTCCTGGGTCGTGGGCTGTGGCTGTGTCTCCCACCTGGGGGGCAGGTGACAGGGAAGCAGGGAGAACCAGGATACCACCATCATACCCTCTAGGTATGGGGGTGACTGCAGAAGGCGTCAGATGAGTGGAGCGTGCTGGGGCACCGCACAGAGAACACGACACGGCGACAAGGTGTGCAAACCATTTACTGAGCACATTCTCACCCCCCCTCCAAGCTGCCGGCAGGACGCAGCTCCAGCCCGCCCCAGCCCCCGGTGCCCACGAGCTTTGGACTGGGCAGCTGCTGGGGAGGCGGGGAGGTCCCGGCTGAGTCTCTCGGGGGGGGGGGGGGCACCGTCGGTGGGGGGGGTACCGGCCGGCTGCACACCTCCATCCCCCCGGCAAGATCTGGCCGCCCGGGCTGGGGGCCGGGCTCGCGCTCCGCCCCTCCGGAATCAGCAGAAGCCCCCTAAGTCCCCAGGGTCTGGGGAAGAAGTGGCATCTTCAGTCCGGTGCCACCATCGGGGGCCGGCGCGGCGCACGGCCGCGGAAACCGATCCAGTCTCTCCCAGGCGCGCGGGGGTCCCCCGGCGCGCGCCCCTCAGACGTAGTTCTTCTTGTCGTAGTCGCCGCCGGCCGCGGGCCGCCGCGGCGCCGAGTACTTGACCGGGAAGCCGAGGTCGGGGCGGCCGGCGCAGAGCCAGGCGCCGCAGCACACCAGGCCGCCGCCGCCCAGCAGCAGCGCCGCCGCGGCCCAGCCGATGTAGAGCGCCGCGCCCAGCTCGAACTTCTGCGCCGGGGGCACGGCCGGGTCGTAGAAGTCGTGCACCACGATGCGCGCGAACCAGCAGAGCGGCACCAGCGCCAGCAGCCCGCAGAGCGCGTAGAGCGCGCCGCCCGCCAGCGCCACGCGCGCCTTGCCCGGGCCCGGCGCCACGCAGGTGGTGCACTGCGCGCCCGCCAGGGTCACGAAGAGCGCGATGAGCGCCAGCAGCGCGGCGCCCACGGTGAGCGCGCGCGCCGCCTGCACCTCGGGGCTCAGCGCCAGCACCGACTCGTACACCTTGCACTGCATGTGGCCCGTGCTCTGCACCACGCACGACATCCACAGCCCCTTCCAGGTGGTCTGCGCCGTCACGATGTTGTGGTCCAGGAAGGCGGTCACCTGCCACATGGGCAGCCCGCACGCCAGGATCAGGCCCACCCAGCCCACCAGGCACAGCACCAGGCCCAGGATCTCCAGCGCCGCCGACCCCATGGCTGCAGGCGAGACGCGCCGCCGCCAACGCCGGCCCCGGGGACCCTCCCCGCGCGCGCGCGTCCTGCCCCGGTTCCCGTCGCCGCGGCGCCTCGACTCTGCCCGCGCCTCCTCGGGACGCGGGCTTTCAAGGCTCGGAGGCGGGCTCGGGGGCGGACTCGCCAATCCGCGTCCCCGGCCGCCGCCCCGTCGCCAATCGCAGGTGCCCGGGCCGCCCCCGAGTTAGGGAAAAGGCGGTGCGGGGGGATGGACGGGGCGGGATCGGCGGGGCCCCCGCCCCCAGAGCACCCTCATCCCGCTGCGGGCCCCCTTCCTGCACCGCCCGATGCCGCGCTCCGCCAGCTCCCTGCCCCAGCCGAGCCGGAGGGTCCCCACCACCGCGGCCGGCCCCGCTCCCCGCTGGGCCGCGCTCCTCCCCGGGTCCCCTCCAGCACCGCCACCCCGCCGACTCCCTGCCTCCCCGGAGCCTGAGGGAGCGCGCGGCACAGGGACCCGTCCACCGCCGCGGGCGGCCACCGGGACTCCCCAGAACCCCGAGCTCGGGCAGGGCCGCCCCTCCCCCCTCCTCCCCCCTTTCCAGGTGACACCCCCCAGTGCCCGTGCTCCCCAGTGACCTCCCCCCGGGGCCCTGCCTCCCAGCGATGCCCACGGTGCCCCTGGCACCCCTGCCCCGGGCCGCCCTCCGGAAGCCAACTTGGAGTTTCCTGGCCGGGAGGAAGGCCCCGTCCTCGCGGGATTTCCGGGCATTATTCTGCACAATGGCGCAGCCCGTTCTAGAAAGGTCCGCTGGGTGGACGCTCGGGCCCCCCTGGGGCTCAGGTGGGGGACCGGGCACCAGCTCCTGCTGCAGGCTCGGCTCCCTGCCGGCTCATTTGTCTCCAGCCACCTCCGCCCTCCCGACTGGCGAGGAGGCCTGGGCGCCCCACTCTTTCGCCCGGTCCTCCCTTTAGTGCTCCGGGGTGAGGGCCCTCCACAGAGAAGGCCTGGGGCGAATGTCTCCGTCCTGGGCCTGGGCTCCTGCCCCCTCACCAGCTGGCTCCGGGGGGTTCCACGCAAGGCGGCCAGTGCCCCCTGCCCAGCATGGGAGGGCTGCTAGGGGCCAGGGGTGCGGGTTGGGGCGCGTCTGTCCCCGGCCTTCCCCCACAGGAAGCGGCTCTGAGGCCCAGCACTCCTCGCAGCCACCAGCTGCTTTCTGCCCGCCGCAGCCCCGAGGACCACGCCCCCTGGTCGCTCCAGACCCCCTGGACGGCCCCTTCCCCATCCACTCCCGGGGAGGGGGTGGCCCTGGCCACACCACAGTCTCACCCTCTCCATGGGTCACTCGCTTTCTCCAGAACACTGTCCATTGGCTCCTAGTTTTTCCCTTGGTTCAGGACGGCTCCATAGAGCGAATCCCGCCCCGTGGCCACTTTCTGGGGTCCATCCAGGCATGGGCCCCACTTCTAGGGAGCTGTGATCCGCGGTGACTGCCAGCCGCCCCTCCGGCCAGCTGTGGAGTGCAGCCTGGACACCCCACCCCAGTCTCCCCATCTGCCCCTGCTCTCTCCACCACCATTTTGGCCCTGGGGCCCACGCTTTTTGGGGGACAGCCTCACGGTATCTTATGGACACAATCTGAGTCCCACCCCCAGAAGCCTCGGGGGGGCCCTAAGGGCAGACCCTGCTCTCCACAGCCCCAGAGGGGGCTCACCCGGACCCAGGGGGCACAAGAACCCTCCCACCTGGGTCTCCAGCCCACCATGTGCCAAGGCTTTCTCCACGCAGAGAACCCGTCACGGCAGGCCGCTGCCCGTAGGAGCTGACAGCTGCCCAGCGTCAACCGGGCAAGGCCGTTTCGGGGGCAGCCCTGGTCATAACAGAGCGACTGGGGTGCTTCACCTAGTGGGGCAGGGCAGACCCTCCGAGGAGGGGACCTGGGCAGAGCCGAAGGGGCAGGAGGGGCTGGCATCCAAGGGGACGGCCGGAGCCGGGGGCCCCGGTGCAGGCGGTGGGCAGGCCCTGATGGAGGCCGCAGCGGGCAGGGACGGGAGCCCCAGCCAAGGCCACCTGCTCCTCCGGCCGCTATTGTTCTGCATTCCCAGGGGAAGTGCGACAGGATCTCGTTAACTGTGCGCAGGAGAGGGCTGAGTCTGCAGAAATGAAACGCGGTATTTGTCTTGAGCAGCTGCCTGCTGACCCTGCCCCTGCGTGATCCGGTGACCCTCGGAGGCCCGGCTAAATTTAGGCCCCAGGGTCCTGGGGACCGCGGTTTGGGACGCTCGGAGATAACGGATTTCATTTTCAGAGGGAGTGACCACCAAGGTCCCTGCTGTCTGTCGGCTGTGAAACAGTTAAGGATGTTTTTCCTCCAGTTCAGCAGCTGGCAGAGCCCAGGGCCCACTAAGAATGTCCTTCCGCCCTTCCCGGCTTCTGCCTGGGGGTCTCAGGGCCTGCCTGGGCCTGGCTGTCGTTGCATTTATTATTCTCTGCAGTCAGCAGTGAGGCGTGGGGTCAGAGCTGCCCCTCCAAGCACCGTGCTCTCAGACAAGCGAGCTGTCCTCCCTGGGCCTCGGTTTCCCCATTGGTGAGCCGGCCGAGGCCCCAACAAAACGGCAGCGGTGTCCCCACACTGCACCCTGCCTTCCCCATTTCCTTCCTTCTCTGACTGCCGTATTTGGGAACAATTCTGAACTCTTTTCCACTGGACATCACGTACTGATCCTGGATCCTTTTTCACTTAGCATCAGGTTGTGGCCATTTCCCGAGTTCGTTAAAAACATCCCCACAGTTATGGGTGTTTACAGCCGCCGAGGAGGCTGCCCGCACCACTCGGGGTGGGGAGGAACGGGGTGAGCTCGGACAACTTCCTCTGAGGGCCTGAAAACTGGGGGTGACCCTGAGCCCGGCATCCAGAGGCGGTGAGGGGACTCGATGGAAAGCTCTTCCGGGCACAAAGCTGGTGCCAACTTAATGCTAACGATGGCGATGATTCCGGGAATGGTTCAACCATGTCTCAAGACGTCGTTTTATAAATGACCGTTTTTCTGTTACAAATAATACCGCTATGAATGTCACTGTTCATGAGCCCGGGCATCTGGGATGATTTCCTTAGGAAAAATTCCTAGAAGCCGAACTTCTGGAGCACACCCAGGAGGCAGTGCCACATCAACGACTTGCCCGAGCGAGCGTTTTCAGTGTCGCAGACGCTGGGTATTCACGGTTTAAAACATTTACCAACGGGATAGGTAGAAATTTGCATTTCTTTGATCAGTAATGAAGTTGACTTTTTTTTAAATTTATATTGGTCTCTTTTATTTCTGCTTTGATGAGTTGTCGGTGTACCCGTATAAAATTGGGTATCTGCCACCCACTAAGATATAGAGTTTTTCTCACCCACTAAGAATGTGACATATCTTTTGCTATTTCCTACTTCCTCTATTAGTGATTTTTTTTCAGGATGTTATGAAAGCTTAAATTGTTGAATACTCAAATCTATTAATGTTTTACCTACATGACTTCTGACATTAATTTTTTATAACATTCATTTTTAGTTATGGTAAAATATATATAAAAAAATCATTTTAACCATTTTAAGACACAATTCTTTAACATTAAGTATATCAGCAAATTCAGCACTATTTCCAGACTTTCCTTCAGCCCAAACCAAAACCCATACTCAAATATTCAGCAACAATTCCCCATTTCCCCTCTCCCTACCTAACCACTATTCTGCTTTCTGTCCCTGGGAATTTGCTTATTCTAAGTATTTCATATAAAATATATTGTACAATAGTTGCCCTTTTGTGTCTGGCTTATTCCACTCAACGTGATGTCTTCAAGGTGCACCCACGGTGTCGCGTGCTTCAGCACTCGGATTCTTTTTACGGCTGGATAATTTAATTCCACTGAGTGGATGGACCACGTTTTGTTTATCCATCATCTGTGGACGGACACTTGGGCGGCTTCTACCTTTTGGCAATTGTGAATAAAGCCGCCAAGAACAAAGTGTGCAAATATCTGTCCGAGTCCTGCTTTCAGTTCTTCCGGGTAAATACCTATGAGTGGAATTGCCAGGACACAGGGTAATTCTACTTTTCACTTCCTGAGGAACTGCCAAACTGCTTTTCATTCCCTCCCACAATATGTAAGGGCTCCTACTTCTCCAAATCCTTGTCAGCACTTGCTGTTCTCAGTTGCTTTAACAGTAGCCACCCTGGTGGGTACGAGTGGTATTGTACTGTGGTTCTGATTTCCTTTCCCTAATGGATAGTAATGCTGAGCATCTTTTCATGTGCTTCATGGCCATTTGGAGATCTTCTTTGGAGAAATGTGTATTCAAATCCTTGGTCCATTTTTTAATTGGGTTGTTTGTCTTTTTGTTCTTGAGTTGTAGAAGTTTTTCTCATATATATTCTGGATATTAAATGCTTATTAGATATATGGTTTCCAAATATTTTCTCCCACTCTTTAGGCTGTATTTTCACTTTCTTGACAATGTCCTCAGATGCACAGAAGTTTCTGGTTTTGATGAAGTTCATTTTATCTGTTTTCTTTTGTTTCTTGTAGTTTTGGTGTAAAATCTAAAAATCCATTGCCTACTTCAAAGTCCTGAAGATATTTCCCTATGTTTTCTTGTAAGAATGTTAAAGTCTTAGCTCCTATATTTTTGTAAGAATTTTAAAGTCTTAGCTCCTATATTTAAGTCACCGATCTGTTTTGAGTTAGTTTTTGAATATGGTGAGAGGTAGGGGTCCACTTTCATTCTTTTGCATGTGGATTTCCAGCTTTCCCAGCACCATTTGTTCAGGAGACTCTTCTTTCCCCATTGAGTGGACTTGGCACCCCTGTCGAAAATCAACTGGACATAGATGAATCAGCTTTTTCTGAACTCTCAATTCTATTCCATTGTTCTCAGTACCACACTGTTTTCATTACCATAGATTTGAAGTAAGTTTTTAAATCAGAAAGTGTGAGTCCTCCAACTTTGTTCTTTTTCAAGATTGTTTTGGCTATTCAGACCCTTGCAATTCCATATGATTTTGAGGATCAGCTTTTCCATTTCTGCAAAAAAAAAAAAAAAGCTGCTGGAAGTTTGACAGCATGGCATTGAATCTGTAGCTTGCTTTAGGTAGTACTGACATCTTAACAATATTAACTCTTCTAATCCATGAACACGGGATGTATTTCCATTTATTTAAGACTTCTCTAATTTCTTCTAGCAATGTTTTGTAGTTTTCAGTGCATGTCTTTCACCTCCTTGGGAAAATTTATTCCTAGTATTTTATTATCTTAGATACTACCATGAATAGAACTGTGCTCTTGACTTCCTTTTCAGATTGTTCATTATAGGCATATAGAAACCCAACTGGTTTCTGTGTTCATCTTATATCCTAAAACTTTGCTGAATTGTTTTATTAGTTCTAGTAGCTTTCTTGTGCATTCGTGGGATTTTCTATATATAAGATCATGTCATCTGTGAACAGGGCTAATTTAACTTTTTCCTTCCGATTTGGATGCCTTTATTTCTTTCTCTTTTCTGATTGTTCTGGCTGGAACTTGTAGTGCAGTGTTGAAAAATTGCTGACAGTGGACATCCTTTTCTTTTTTCAGATCTTGCGGGGAAAAGCTTTCAGTCTTTCACCACTGAGTATAATGTATGCTGTGGATTTTTCATAAAAGCCCTTTATTGGGTTGAGAATGTTCCCTTCTAATCCTAGTTTTCTGAATATTTTTATCATGAAAGGATGTTAGATTTTGTCAAATGTCTTTTGCGCATCAATTTTTCCATCATTCTGTTAATGTGGTGTATTACATTAACTGATTTTCATATGTTGAACCATCCTTGCATTCCTGGAATAAATCCCACTTCATCACAGAGTGTAATCCTTTTAACATACTGCTGGATTTGGTTTGCCAGTATTTTGTTGAGGATTTTTGCTTCTGTATTCAAAACGGATATTGGTCTGTAATTTTCTTTTCCTATGTTATCTTTATCCGGCTTTGGTATCAGGGTAATGCTGGCTTCATAGGAGTTAAGAAGTAATAACCTCCTTTTCCGTTTTTTGGAAGAGTTTAAGAAGGATTGGTGTTAAATATTCTTTAAATTTTTTCTGAACTTTTTTGGGGAAGTTCTTTCATCTTTACTTTTAAGCATCAAAAGTCCTTCCAAATTAAGTTATATTTTAGGTTTTCTTCTGCTTATGCTCAGACCAAAGAGAAGTTTCATTTCTGGCTGATATGGACAGGATTAGCAACAGATTAGAGTTTGTGGAAGACATGGTTAGTGAACTTGAAGACACAGAAATATAAACTATCCAAAATGAGATATACAAGATATATTGAGATATATACAAGATATATATATATGAGACATACAAGGTACAAAATGAGAAATTCAGCCTTTCAGAAGACTGAAAAATAATGAAGAGTATCAGTGAGCTGTGGGAAAACCTCAAGCAGCCTAATACACATGTAATTGGAGTCCTCAAAGTGTACTGGGGGGATACAGGAAAAAATACATGAAGAAACCATAACTGATAATTTTTGAAATTTGATGAAAACCATAGAGCAATTCATCCAAGATGCGCCACAAACTCCAACACAAGAAACATGAAGAAAACTACACCAAGGTACAACATAATCAAATTGTCTAAAATTAGCACTAAAGAGAAAATCTTAAAAGCTTTGAAAGGAAAAAGACATGTTGTGTTCAGAGGAACAAAGATAAGGAAGAGAACAGATTTCTTGTCAGAAACAATGCAAGCAAGAAGACACTGGTAGCAACATCTTTAAAGCAATGCAAGAAAAAAAATGTCACGCCCGAATTCTGTGCCAGCCAAAAGTGCCTCTCATAAGCAAAGGCAAGAGGCTCTGCCCCCAACAAGATGGTGGAGTGAGACGCTTCAGGGATCCATCCCCCCAACAGAAGCTTAGAACAACCAGTAAGAACTGGCGTAACGTCTTCCTCAGAGCTCCAGAAAACAGTCACAGGGCTGCGGTCAGCGGTGAATGTCGAATCCAGAAAAGGCAAGTTAGAAGCGCTAGGATCTCGTGTTGCCCGGCCTGGCTCCTCTTCCGCCCCTCGCCAGCTTGCATGAAGCCGGCCTGTGCTCCGGTGCGGATTCCAGGTCCCGGTTCCACAGGGAGCGGAGGAGCCCTCCTGCTCACCCTGGAAGCTTGCACGTCTGGCCCAGTCTATCTGGCAGTGGCCTGAAGGACTCAACGTCCCATAACATGTCTTGCATGTAGAAGGCAGCCCTCAAAACAACCCTACAGAACGCTGTGGGACAGTAGTCAAGTTGTGCTGCCTGGAGCAAGAGTTGCTGGCTGTAGGGCACACATATTTTAGTGATCAGGTCCCTGAAGAAACTAGTAACCTAGGGAAGAGCAGATATTCCTATATGCATAAATGGGGGAATTCCTAGGGCTGAGACAGGTCACGTGCCCAGAAAGGACCAGGGAGGCTGCTGCGCTTTGGCCTGGAGCTATTCTCTAAAGTCGTGGAAGGATAAACTCTAAAGGAAGGCTCTAGCACAGGTCAATCTGGGAAAGGGGTTTTCTTCTTTTCCTCCCATTACTTTTTTAGCTCCTGGCATTCAAAGAAAGCTCTGTCTTAACACTAGCTGGAAACAAGCTTAAGGAAAAGATGGTTCAGAGTCTAAATTCCAATGATAACACGTTAAAATATCAAAATGTACAAGTTTCAACAAAATATTTTAAAACACATAAACACGAAGTGATGGCCCGGGCAAAAGAGAAAAATAAAGCATCAGAAACCACCAGTGAGGAGGACCGGACCTGGGGCATTCTGGGAAAAAGACTTCTAAAAAATGGTCCTACCTTGTGAGTCACATGCCCTTTATCCAGTGTACGGATGAGTGGAGGAAGGGGGATAAAAACTAAAGGACAAATGGGGTGGGATGGGGGGATGATTTGGGTGTTTTTTTTCACTTTTATTTTTTATTCTTGTTCTGGTTCTTTCTGATGTAAGGAAAATGTTCAGAAATAGACTGTGGTGATGAACACATAACTATGTTATCATACTGTGGACAGGGGATTGTATATCATGGATGATTGTATGGTGTGTGAATGTATTTCAATAAAACTGAATTTAATAAAAAAAAATGGTCCTAAATATGCCCAAATAACTAAAGGAAAACACGGACAAAGAACTAAAGGACATCAGAAAAATGAAAGATGAATGCAAAGAGAACAATGATAAAGGGGAAATTATGAAAAGGAACCAAACAGAGCTGAAGATCACAGAAACAGAAATTAAAAATTCCCTAGAGGGGTTCAGCAGCAGATTGGAGCCGGCAGAAGAAAGAATCAGTGAACTTGGAGATAAGATGATTGAAATCATCCAGGCTGAGGAGCAGAAAGAGAAAAGAATAAAGAAAAGTGAACAGAGCCCGAGGAACCTGTGGGGCACCATCTAGCACCAATATACGCTTTGTGGGAACCCCAGAAGGAGAAGAGAGAGCGAGGGGCAGACAGAATATTCAAAGTAATAATGGCAAAAATTTCCCAAATTTAATGGAAGACATGACTATGTACATCCAAGATGCCCAACACACTCCAAACAGGATAAACCCAATTATACCCACAACACACTATGTTATAATCAAACTGTCAGATGCCAAAGATAAAGAGAGTTTTCTGAAAGCTGCAAGAGAGAAGCAACATGTCACATATAAGAGAGCCTCAATAAAATTAAGTGCCAATTTGTTATCTGAAACAAAGGGAAGACATACTTAAAGTGCTGAAAGCAAAAAATTACCAGCCAAGAATTTTATATCTGCAAACACATCCTTCAGAAATGAAGGAGCTATTAAGATATTCCCAGATAAACAAAACCCCAGGGACTCTCTCACCACTAGACCAGCCCTACAAGAAATGCTGAAGACAGCTCTGCAGGTTGAAAGGAAAGGACATTAGACAATTGACTGAAACCACATGAAGAAATAAATATCCCAAGTGAAGATAATGATAGGGATAAACATAAATATCAGTATTTTTGGTTTGTAGCTCCACTTTTTACTTCCTATAGGACCATCCCCCCCATGCCATCAGGGAGCCTATAGGACCTTAAAGGCAAGTGCACAAAATGTAATGATAAATCATAATGTATAAACATGTAATCTGTGAAAAGAACTACATAAAGATGGGGGAATGGCAGGGTAGAGGAATATAGTTTGTGTATGCTATTGAAATTAAATAGGTGTCAAACCAAATGATATTGTCGTAATTTAGGATGTTAAATTTAAGCCCTGTGGTAACCACAAAGAAAGTATCAGAGAATACGCAAACTTCTAGAGACAGAGTACAGGCTGCCAGGGGTGGGGGCAGGAGCTACGGGGAGCTAACACAAAATGAATGCAGGGTTTCTGTTTGGAGTGAAGGGAAAGTTCTAGAAATGGATGGTGGTGAGGGCACTGCACCACTGTGAATGTGACTGATCCCACTCAATGTTGTGCTTGGGAGGGGTTGGGCTGTGAAGATTTATGTCGTAAATATGTTTCCACAACTTAAAAAAAAGCAAAGAGAAGAAACTATAGAGATAATGACAATTAAATGCAATACATGACACTGGGTGGGATATAAGCAAGGAAAAGAAAAGGCTCAAAAGGACTTTATGGGGACATAAGAAACTATTGGAATATAAACTGTAAACTTTGTATCAATGCTAAATTTCTTGAACTTGATAAATGCACTTAAGGTGATTACACAAGTGAGTATCTTTGTTCAAAGGAAATGTACTTGGAAGTACTGTGTTCAAGGGGTGTGATGTTGCAGACTGCTCCGAAATATTCAGTAGATAGACAGATAAATAGACAGACAGACAGACATATAGATAAGTGGAGAGATAGATGATGGATGGATGGATGGGTGGATGGATAGATGATGGAGGTATGGATGGATAGATGGATAGATAGATGATGGATGTGTGGATGGATAGATGGATAGATGATGGGTGGATGGATGGATAGATGATGGATGGATGGATGGATGGATAGATGATGGGTGGATGGAGATAAATAAATGATGGGCGGATGGATAGGTAGATGATGGATAGATGGATGGACAGAAAGAAAAAAAAGAAAGATGCATGAATAGATAGACGGGTAGATGGATAGATAGATGGATAGATTACAGGTGGATGGATGGATGGATAGATGACGGGTGGATGGATAGATGATGGATGGATAGATGATAGATGGATAGACAGATGACGGGTGGATGGATAGGTGATGGATGGATAGACAGGTGATGGGTGGATAGATAGATGATGGATGGATGGATAGATGATGGGTGGATAGATAGATGACGGGTGGATGGATAGATGATGGATGGATGGATGGTTGGATGGATAAATAGATGTTGGATGGATAGATGATGGGTGGATGGACAGATAGATGATGGATGGATGCATGATGGATGGACAGATGACAAGTGGATGGATAGATGGATAGATGGATGGATGGTTAGATATAGGCAGATGAATAAACAGATGATGGTGGATAATGGATGGAAAGAAAGAAAGAAAGATGGATAAATAGATGATGGGTGGATGGGAAGATAGATGATGGGTAGATGGATAAATGGATAGACAGATGATGGGTGGATGGGTGGATGGATAGATGATGGATGTATGGATGGATAGATAGATGGATGGATGAATAGATGATGGATGGATAGATAGATGATAGGTGGATGGATAAATAGATGATGGGTGGATAATGGATAGAAAGAAAGAAAAAAAGAAAGACAGATAAATAGATGATGGGTGGATGGATGGATAGATGATGGATGGACAGATAGATGATGGATGGATAGATGATGGGTGGATGGATAGATGATGGATGGATAGATAGATGATGGATGGATAGATGATAGGTAGAAGGATGGATAGATGATGGATGGATAGATGATGGATGGATAGATGGATAAATGATGGATGGATGGATAGATGATAGGTGGATGGATGGATGGACAGACGGATAGACTGAGTGAGTGATACGGCAGGGGTGGCACAATGTTAGCATTGGTGGATCTGGGTGTGTGGGGATGGGAGGGATGTTGGCATTCTCTTCTCTATATGGGATTTGCATTATTTTTGCAGCTGTCTTGAAGGTTTGAAATTGTCTCATTGTAAAAAGTGAGTAAGTAAATAAACAAAGGCAAACTAGATTTCTGCTTCAAGAAGATGGAGAGACAGACTTTCCCTCTTCCTCCCACTAAGTCCAAGTAAAGAATGTGTATTGTGTGTGTAAAACAAACAAAAGAAGACTAAATGCAGAGAGGGGGCGGACCAGCTGGGGACTTCGGGGCCCCCGGAATGAGACAGTGCTGAGCACCGGGGCTCTCTTCTGACTCATAAATCACAGCCTGGACACCGGCCAAGCTGACAGTGTAGAAATGCCAGTGGGCCCATTTTTAAAAGGCTGCAAGGAGAGCCTGCTCTCTCCTGCCAAAAGATGAGGAAAAAGGCAGCCTGGCAAGACAGAAAAAGTTTAGACTATAACCAATCAAGTGAAACGACTACAGAACAAATTGTGGTCACAACCCTACCCTCACTGACAAAGACTTTCACACTTGCCAGGCTGTGCCGAGTGCCCCCGCCCTCCTCTGGGGTGGTGTCGAGAAGGCTGAGGGGAGGGGGTGGCGACAAGCCCCCCACCCTACCCCACAGTGTCCATGGAGACTGTGGAGAGCCTGGACGTCCACCCTCAGCCCTCCCCCTCCTCACCAGAGCAGGGTCAGGTGAGCCGAGTGGAGAGTCAGCACCTTCACCTCGGCCCACAGGTAACCAGGCTACCACCTCCACGTGTGGGGTCCTAGGGGCAGTAGCAAGGCCAACCTGCCCTTCCAGCCCCGGCGGCATCAGTGGGCGCCTCGTGTGGAGCGTGAACCCCCAACTCCGCCCAGCAGTAACAAGGAGCCACCCCCAGCTCTCAGGGGAGTCTCGGTGGGGACCTGGGCTCCCTTGCAGAGGGGTCAGAGGAGGCTGCTAAAGCACAGGACTTAAATAAAATCCAGGTCTAATCACAGCCAAACTCTCCAGGTTTCAACAGGAAATCACTCATCAACCCAGGAACAGGAAGATCTAAGAGTGAACGATAAAGACAACTAACAGACACCGATACAAGATGACCCAGATGTTGGAATTACCTGTCAAGCATTTTAATGCCGACAGGTTAAAAATGCTTCAGTGAACAATGACAAACATGCTTGAAACAAATGAGAAAACAGAGAGCCTCCACAAAGAAACAGGAAGTCTCAGGAAAAGAACAGAAAATATAAAGAAGCGAATGGAAACTTTAGAAACAAAAAATATAATAACCAAAATAAAGAATCCAATGGATGTGCTCAACAGAAAAATGGAGAGGACAGAGGAAAGAATCAGTGAACTTGAAGATAAAATAATAGGAGTTATTCCATCTGGAAAACAGAGAAATTGGACTGAAAAGAACAGAGTCTCAGGGATCTATGGGATTACAATGAAAAATCCAACATTCAACTCATCAGAGTCCCAGAAGCAGAGAAGAAAAAGGGTGGAGCTAAAAAGAACTAAACAAATAATAGCTGAAAATTTCCCAAATTTGGCAAACATATATATATATACATATATATAAATCTACAGATTCAAGAGGCTGAGCAAGCCCCAAACGGGATAAACCCTAAGAAATCCATAACAAAACACATCATAATTAAACTACTGAAAACAAAAGACAGAGAAAAATATTGAAAGCAGCCAACAAAAATGACACTTTACCTACAGGGGGAAAATAATTTGTGTGACAGAGGATTTCTCATCAGAAACCATGGAAATCAGAAGGAAGCAGCAAAACATTTTTCAAGTTCTGGAATAAAATAATTGTCAACCCCTAATTATGTATCTGTGAATATATTTTTAAGGAATGAAGGGAAAATAAAGATATCCTCAGATGAAGGAAAAGTAAGAGAATCTGTTACCAGCAGATGTTCCCTAAAAGAATGGCTAAAGAATGTTCTCTAAACAAAAAGGAAATGATAAAAGAAGGCATCCTGGAACATCAGGAAGGAAGAAAGAACACAGTAAGTTAAAACACGGGTAAATAAAGCAGGCTTTCCTTCTCCTATTGGGTTTTATAATTATGTTTGACGGCTGAAGCAAAAATATAACAGTGCGTAACATGCTTCTCTATGTATGTAGAGGCGATAGTTAATTATATTAAAAATAGGGGAGAGGTAGGAACATGTTGGAAGCAATGTAGTTATTTTAGATTATTTGTTTTTCTTACTCCTCTGTTTGGACATGGTTTATTAATTTTCTTGGGGTATGGTAGGAACATATTGGAAGCAAAGTAGTTATTTTAGGTTATTTGTTTTCCTTAATCCATTGCTTTGTTTGAAATGTTGTGGGGTTTTTTTGGTTGTTGTTTGCCTGTTTGTTTTTAATTTTTTGATAAACAAAGTTAAAAAATTGAAAAAAAATCAGTAGAAAAATGGGAGTAAAAACTAAATGACAAATAGGGTGGGATGGGGGGATGGTTTGGGTATTCTCTTTTCACTTTTATTTTTTATTCTTATTCTGACTCTTTCTGATGTAAGGAAAATGTTCAGAAATAGATTGTGGTGATGAACGCATAACTATATGATCATACTGTGAACATTTGATTGTATACCATGGATGACTGTATGGTTTGTGAATATATTTCAATAAAACTGAATTAAAAAAAAAAAGTTTAGGGAAGATATGGCAAAAGAGATGAAACGTATAATGAAAACACTGGGCGTACACAAGGTAGAAATCGAAACTTCGTAAACAGAACTGGCAGAACCTTGGCAAGTGATCTCGCTGCCCTCCCCCCTACGTGGGACCTGACTCCTGGGGGTGTAAATCTCCCTGGCAACGCAGGACATGACTCCCAGGGATGAATCTGGACCCGACATCGTGGGATTGAGAACATCTTGACCGAAAGGGAGATGCTAAATGAAACGAAATAAAGCTTCAGTGGCTGAAAGATTTCAGATGGAATCGAGAGGTCACTCTGGTGGACATTCTTATGCACTATACAGATAACACCTTTTTGGTTTTAATGTACTGGAATAGCTAGAAGTAAATACCTGAAACTATCAAACTCCAACAATGTAGCTTACAAGGGGCGACAGTGTGAGTGTGTAAACCTTGTGGATTGCACTCCCTTCATCCAGTGTGTGGATGGATGAGTAGAAATATGGGGACAAAAACTAAATGAAAAATAGGGTGGGATGGGGAGGATGATTTGGGTGTAAAAAAAAAAAAAATAGGGGAGAGAAAAAGGACATAAAGAGAGGTAAGGTTTCTATATGCATTACTCCAGCTGATAAAATATTGACAACAGTAGACTTTGATGAGTTATGTATATATGGTAATTCCTAGAGCAACTACTAAAAAGCTTACAAAGATATATACACAAAAACACTAGATAAAGCGAAATGGAATTCTAAACAATGTTCAAGTAAGCCAAAGAAGGCAGGAAAAAAGGAGAGGAAACAAACAGAAAACAAACATACAATGGCAAACATAAGCTTTAACATCGGTAATTACATTAAATGCAAATGGTCTAAATAGAGCAATTGAAAAACAGAGATTGGCACAGATTTTAAAATATGCATTTCAAGGTTACGTCAGCCTTGTAAAGATGAGGTGAGATGTGCTCTCGATGTTTCCATTATCTAAAGTAATTTGCACAAGATTGAAACTGTTTCTTGAAAGGCAGAATCTACTTGCAAAGCTATTTGAACATTTTTTTTTTTTTTTTGGAGGGAGAGGAAAATTTCAAATTACAGATCAAGTTTAATGTTGTAAGACTTTTTGGATTTTTAAATGCCTTCTGGATCCCATTTTTGAAGACTGTGGTTTTCAAGAAATTATCCAGTTCATCCATTTCCATATTTGTCGGTATAAAGTTGACACAACAGCCCGTTATATTTCTGTTTCCTCACTGGGGCAGCTATAGAGGTTAATTCCCCTTTACATTTGTAATGGTTTTTATTTGTACCTCCTCTCTCTTTCTTGTGAATATTCCAAAATCTTGACTTTTAAATTTATATTTACAACATTTGTCTTTACCGCCTTACATTTAATTCTATCTAATGCTGACACAGCTTTCCAACCAAGTTTTCTCTTGGTTAGTCTTTGCATAGTGTATTTCTTTCCCTTGACCTTCAATAGTTCATTTAATTTTTTTACATTTTGGGAGGGGTCTTCTATAATCGCAAAAAACAAAATGGATTTTTTTAAACACAATTGACAATCCTCTTACCCGGATCATTCGGTCCCCTTCCATTTTTGCAATTACAGATAAATTTGGATTTATTTGTACCATCTTATCACGTGCCTCCTTACGTCCTGCCCCGGCCCATCTCTCTTATTTTCTTTTGGAATAATTTTGTCTTTTTCTTATTCCTTGTTTTCACCTGTATTTGACTGAAAGTTATGCCTTCTGAGCCTACTTCCTACCCACCCTAATGTCGTAACCTGGAAGTTAGTATTTCTGCCCCTCCCAGGCAGGGCCCGAGCCTTGGGCAGCCCGGCCGCCCCCTGCCAGCCTGCCTCGCGGGCCGCGGCTGCCCGGTGCCTGTGATTGTCTCACATCCTGGGGCCGGGGGCCCGCGCCCCCCTGCCCTCCTCCGACTGCGGCCACACCCAGCTTGCCCAATGGAGAGCCCAGGAGCAGGAAGCCAGTATAAACAGGGCGGGCACCAGTGTTCCCACGAGCCGGTCCCCAGATCCTATCTCGCTCCCACCCTGCCTTTGTCCAGCCCACGGGGACGCAGTGCCCAGCCAGGCCTGGGCAGCACTGGCCCAAACAAGGAGTGGCCGGAGGTGGACACCCAGGGCCCCCCATGCCAGCCGTGGCCAAGGAGTGGGGGACGCGCTTCCAGGCCTGCAGTCCTGCCCAGGGTCCACTCCTGCATTGGGGGGCCTCCTGGAAGGACGTGCGGGCAGCTGCCCAGACGACACAGGCGTGCCTCCAGCTCCCCTCGCTTCCACTTTGCAGAGGTCACCGCTTGCTCGTCCTCTCCCCATCCCTGCCAGCACCAAGCCTGGGGGCTGATGCTCACAGACGCTGGTGACAGGGATGGGGACAGGCTGGGCAGACGGGACACCGCACCCAGCTGGAAGGCTGGGAGCGAGGGGAGAGGTGGAGACGGACCCAGAGGAATGAGCAGGGGCTCACGGTGGGGAGACTCGGCCCTGCAGGGAAGGGACGGCCCCAGGAGACGGCAGTGAGAACTCAGAGGTTGGGGGGGCATCAGCAGAATAACGGGGAGCCCTGGGAAAGACAGTGGAGGTGAAGCTGGGAGACCAGGCTGCGGGAAAAGTCTCACCAAGCTGCTGCGTGGCCACATCTGGCCGCCAGGAAGGCCGAAGTGGAAGCTTTTAGCTGAGTGGCCACAGGCTCAGCAAAAGATGGGGCCACTGCTGCGATGGGGAAGGGGTGTATCTGGGGGTCGGAGGGTTACAGTCTGGAGAGGGGGTCCAGAGGATGCTCAGAGAAGTCAGGGCTTCTCGTTTCCTCCTTCTCTCCCCAAGTCCCACTGAACTCAACAGTAAGCAGATTAAAGACTAACAAACACATGGAAAATAATAAAGAATAGCACCAGCTGGCCTGACATTTGGAAGAGTATTTGGAAGAGAGAAAGCAGATGGAATCCAATGGATGGGAAATTCTAACCCGAAGTGTGCCCGGAGGAGGCTGGGGCCGGAGTGGGAGGTGGGAGGGCTGACATGGGGGCTGCAGAGGGGTGACGTGGGGGCTGCAGCCCGGTTGCACAGGAGGTCGGCCGCAGTTCTGGGGGGGCAAGCAGAGAACACCAGGTCCTCTCACACAGTGGTGCAAGTGTACGTCAGTACAACCACTTTGGAAAATCGTTTGCCACTATCTCAAAAAGGTGAACAAGTGCTTATCCATGAGCCAAAGAAACTAGTGCAAACGTGCAGCACGGTGTGTGTACGAGAAAACCTGGGGCAGCGTTTTCTTAGCAAACCCTGGGATGGATGCACCCAAACATCCATCAACAGTAAAATGGATAAATGCATTGTGGACTTTACATACCCAATGAAAACGAGTGAAGTGAAGCAACACGCAACTGGTGTGAATTTGACAAACACAGTGTTTTTCATAGATGCCCTTATCAGTTTGAGAAAGTTCTCAGTTTGTTAAGTGTCTTTAACATGAAAGGATGTTGGATTTTGTCAAATGCTTTTTCTATGTGTCTTGAGATGATCATGTGTGTCTTTTTTTTTAATCATATGGTGTATTAAATTGATTGATTTTTGTATATTAAACCAAACTTGCACTTCTGTATAAATCTCACTTGGTCACAGTGTACAATCCTTTTAATATCCTGCTGGATTTGATCTGCTGGTATTTTGTTAAGGATTTTTGCATCTATATTTATAAGCAATATTAGTCTGTAGTTTTATTTGCATGTTTTTTCTTTGGTTCCAGAGTAATACTGGCTTCATAGAATGAATTGGGAAGTACTTCCTCAGCTTCCATTGTTTGAAAGAGTTTCAGAAAGTCTGACGTTACTTTTTCTTTAAACATTTGGAAAAAATCACAATGAAGTCATTTGGTCTTGGGATTTTCTTTGTTGGAAGATTTGTGACTACTAACTTCATCTCTGTATTTATTACAGATCTATGCAGATGTTCTATTTCTTCTTGAGTTAATTTCAGTAGTTTGTGTCTTTCTAAAAATTTGTCCATTTCATCTAAGTTATCTAGTTTATTAGCATAAAATGGTTCAAAGTATTCCTTCATAACCTTTATTATTTCTGTAAGGTGGTAGTAATAGTCCCTCTTTCATTCCTGATTTTAGTATTTTAAGTCTTTTTTCTTCTTTTCCTTGTTCAGCCTACTTAAACATCTATTAATATTTTTGACCCTTTTAAAGAACCAACTTTTGGTGTCGTTGATCTTTATTGGCTATTATTCTGTTTTGTTCATTTCCACTCTAATCTTTATTATTTCCTTCCTTCTGTTTGCTGTGGGTTTAGTTTGCTCTTCTTTTTTTAAGTTTCTTAAAGTGGAAGGTTGTTTTTTTCTTTTAAGTTGCTCCTTTTTTTTTTTAATATAGACATTTATAGCTATACATTTCCCTCTGATCACTGCTTTTGCTGAAACTTAAAAGTTTGGGTATTTCGTGTTTGTGTTTTTGTTATCCTTGAAGTATTTTCTAATTTTCTTTGTGATTTCTTCAACCCATTTTTTTTTTAGGATAGTATTGTTTTATTTCCCCTTATTTGTGAATTTTTCCAGTTTTTTCCTGTTCTTAACTTCAAATTTTATTCCATTGCTTTTGGACACCATACTTTGTATGATTTCAATCTTTTAAAAATATATTGAGTCCTCTTTGTGGCCTAATATATGGTTTATCCTGGAGAGTGTTCCACATGCACTTGAAGTCCAACTGTTTTTTCTTTTATTGCTCGTGCTTTTGGTATGAAATCTAAGAATCCACTGCCTAATACAGTGTCTTGAAGGTACACCTCTATGTTTTCTTCTAAGACTTTTATAGTATTAGCTCTTATAGTTAGGGCTTTGGTCCATTTTGAGTTTATTTTTGTATATGGTGAGAGGTAGAGGAGCAAACTTACTCTTTTGCATGTGGATTTCCAAATGTCCTAGCACTGTTTGTTGAAGAGACTATTTTTTCCCCTTTAATGGACTTGATATCTTTGTAAAAAATCGTCTGGTCAAAGATGAGTGGGTTTATTTCTGGATCCTCAATTCTATTCCCTTGGTCTCTATGTCTATCCTTAGACCAGTATCACACTGTTGTGATTACTGTAGGTTTGTAGTAAGTTTTGAAATCAGGAAGTGTGAGACCAACTTTTTTCTTCTTTTTCAAGATTGTTTTGGCTATTCAGGGCCCTTTGCAATTCCAACGGGCCCTGAATTTGTGAATTTGAGGATTGGCTTTTCCATTTCTGCAGAGAAGGGTGCTGTACTTGTGACAGGGATTGCACTGGATCTACAGATTGCTTTAGGTAGTAATGACAACTTAACAACGTTGAGTCTTCAATCCATGAACACAGGGTGTCTTGCCATTTAGAACTGTTAATCTTATTGAGGACATCTTCTCACTGACTCAGTGTTATTGAGGACCCCTTATATGTGATGAGTTGCTTCTCTCTTAATGCTTTCAAGAGTCTCTTTTTGACTCTTGTTTTCAACAGCTTGATTATGAGGTGTCTAGGTGTGTATCTCTTTGAGTTTAACCAACCTGGGGTTTGTAGAGTTTCTTGGATTGGAAATGAATTTGGAAAGTTTTCAGCCATTATTTCTTCAAGTATGCTTTCTGCCCTTTTCTCTCTTCTCCGTCTGGGGTCCCATAACATGTACATTGCTTCACTTGACAGTGTCTGTGATGGTTAACTTCATGTGTCAACTTGGATAGACTCTGGTATCCAGTTGTTTGGTGAAGCGAGCACTGGCCTGATCGTTACTGTGAGGGTATTTTGTAGATTTAAATAATCAGTAAGTTCATTGCATCTATGGCTGATTGCATCTACTACCAACTGAGGGCACTGCCTTCAGTAATGAAAGACATCTCATCCAATCAGTTAAAGGAAGGATTGGATCAGCTAAAGGAAGGATGGGATGGCAGTCTCATCCAACCAGCTGAAGGCCTTATAGGGAGAACCGAGGATTTCAGCAGTCGGAAAGAAGGATTTGTCTATTCCAGCCGGCTCCTGCTGAGGAATTCATTACAACCTTCACCCCAGGCATCCCAGGGATGCTGTGATGGTGCTGGAAGGACTGAGGGAGCCGTTCCAAAGCACAGCCGTCGGCTCCACGTGCAGAGGCTGCCCGGGGCTGCCGAGGAGGCCTCCGTCACCCCATCCTGGCCGAGGTCCAGGCCCGCAGTGGAGCCAGGTGTGGCCGGGGTTCCTGCCCTGACCGGGGCAAAAACTACTGTAAGGTGACAGTGACACTGGACTCCGTGCCCATCTCCGGGGACTGCTGGCTCCCACCTGCCCAATGCCATGGAGCAGCCAGCAAAGCCATATACGAACTCATCAAAGCAGGGTCTCCTCTGGGGCAACAGGTGGCATCACCCTGCAGACCCCCGAGGCTGCCGTGGCTCGGTCCAGCCTCAGCCGGATCTGTGTGGGCGTCAACAGGGGCAGGACAGCACCAGCCTCCTGCAGCTCTTCCACGCTGCTGTGCAGGGAGATGCCCTGATGCCCAGCACTGGCTCTGGATCCTGTATCTCACTGCATCTCCTTGCTCTGAGCTGCAGCAGTTTCTACAGGACACTCTCAAGAGGAATCATCCGCAGGTGCTGCAAGCAGAGGCCCCGGGCAAGCTGCAGGCACAGCACCCCCAGCTGACCGTCCTGATGGGCACCTACACCTGCAGCCTCCACCCCTTCTGCTCCACCAGCCCAGGCTGGCCTTCACTCACTGCTGGGCTAGACCTACGAGACATCTGGGACTTCCTGCATCAGGTGTTTATCCCATGCTGTACCCTGTATGACCGAGGCTAACGTCACTGGGGAGCTGGGATAACATGGTACAGAACCAGGTCCTGAAGCACCTGAGCCCAGAGGACACCTTTCCTACCTGCTGGAGAGTGGGGATGGGGAGCAGAACTCCCACAAATGAGCTCCCACCTCTGCCCATTCCAAGTGGGAGGGAAGGAATGTCCTGATGCAACCTGCCAATAAACTGTGCCTCTCACTGTGTGAAAAACAAAATAAGACAAACTTGCAACCTGCCCTGCAGAATTCAGATCCATGGTTGCATGAGCCAGTTCTCATAATGAATCTCATACTATCTGCACACAGATATCCTGTCAGTTCTGTTTCCCTAGAGAACCCTAATAAAGTAACCCACAGTTCTCTGAGGCTCTGTTCATTTTCCTTCATTATTTTTTTTCCTTCTGTTTTCAGACCGAAGAGTTTCAAATGCCCTATCTTCAATTTGCAGATTCTTTCTTCTGCCAGCGCACATTTGCTGTTGGGGCCCCTAATGAGTTTTTCATTTCAGTTATTTTCCTTTTCAACCCCAAAATTTGATTTAGCTCCTTTAAAAAAAAAAATGTATATCTCTTCATTGATATTCTCTATTTGGTGAAACATTACCATCATACCTTCTTTTAGTTCTTTAGGCCTGGTTTCCTTCTGCTTATTTAACTTATGCATATTTAACATAGCTGATCTAAAGTCTTCGTTGGAAAGTCTAACTCTGGACTTCCTCAGACAATGTTACTACCCTTTTCTTTTCTTTTTTTTTCATTCCTGTGTATGACCCACACTTTCTTGTTTCTTTGCGAGTCTTGTAATTTTTGTTGAAAGCTGGGCATTGTCAGTATTATATGGCAACTCTGGGAAACTGATTCTCCCCTCCACAGGATTTCTTGTTGTGGCTGCTTCTAGTAGCTGTTATTGTTTATCGACTTTTGTGAACTAATTCTATAAAGTCTATATTCTTTGTCATGTGTGTCTCCTGAAATCTCTGTTCTGTTAGTTTCGTGGTCAGGTAACAATTAGACAGAAATTCCCTTAAATGCCTGGAACCAGGAAAACGTCGAGTCTCTGCTGAAGGGCTCTGTGTGTGTGCTGGGCAGGCCGTCAACGCTGAGCCAAGCAGTCTGCCGCCCTGCCTGAGCCTTTGCTTCCTGGCTGTGCAGCATCTCAAGGTCAGCCAGAGGAGACAGCTTACAGCCAGAGCACCCTCATGGCCTTCTAGGTCCCCAGGAACCCGTCCAGGCTTTTCAACCCCCTTAGGAACATCCTGTTCCCCAGCCCTTCCTCCCAAGCCTTTTGGTTAGTCTTCTGCTTACCACAACTGTTTCCTATCACCTCATGCACCAGCAACCAAGACCTCAGCTGTAAGTGTTTAGCCTGCAATGGGCCAGTCCTGAGCTCGGCTCAAGCTTTTTGAGGCACTAAACAGATCAGAAGAAATAATTCATCACAGTTCTTTGTGAATGAAGTCGGTTCTGCTCCCTCCTATACCAGGCTATTCTTTTCACAGCTACTACTGAGCTGAAGAGCAAGTGACGGGATTGCAGCAAGTTAAAATGCCACCAACATCACACTCTTCTTACTGAGGATCAGCTGTGTGCTGGTTTGGATGTATTATGTCCCCCAAAATGCCATGTTCTTTGATGCAGCCTTGTGGGGGCAGACGTATTAGTGTTCCTTAGGTTGGAACCTATTGATTGCTTCCATTTGTGACTCAATCAACCGTGGGCCAGACCTTTCATTGGATTATTTCTATGGAGGTGTTGCCCCACCCATTCAGGGTGGGTCTGAATTAAATCACTGGAGCTATATAAAAGAGCTGATGAACAGAAGGAAGTCAGAGCAGCTAGGAGTGACATTTTGGAGAGCAACTGAGAGTGATATTTTGAAGAGGATCTGCAACTAAGAGAGGACAAAACGCCCCAAGAGCAACATTTTGGAGAACGCCATTTTGAAACACAACCTGGGAGCAAGCAGACGCCAGCCACGTGCCTTCCCAGCTAACAGAGGTTTTCTGGACACCACTGGCCATCCTCCAGTGAAGGTACCCGATTACTGATGTGTTACCTTGGACATTTTATGGCCTTAAGACTGTAACTTTGTAACCAAATAAACCTCCTTTATAAAAGCCGATCCATTTCTGATGTTTTACATAAGGGCAGCATTAGCAATCCAGAACAAGCTGTTTTTCTTGAATAAGCCTTCCCCAAGTGGCTGCAAGACTTTGGTTCAGTTCTAGAATTCCAAAAAATTTAATTCTCACAGTTTTTGCCTATTTTTTGTTTTCATTTCTTTTATGGAGGAGTAGAATTTGAGGTTCCTTACGCCACTATTTTCACTGATGTCACTCCTTATTAGTTGAACTTCTGATAGATCAGACAAAAGCATCACAACCAATAAGAGATTATTTAGTTATAAAGGTAGCCAAGAGGTCGGAGGTTCTCAAATTTATTATACATAAGAATTAACAAGGGGACACGATTATAAATGCATAATCTTAGGCACCACCTCAATCTGGGACCTAGAAATCTGCATTTTAGGCAGGTGCTCAGAGGGCTCTCTTTGACAGCACTGAGTTTGAAGAACTAGAACTAACAACAAACACATCAGGAGGTTGAGAGGAGAAGAGGCAGTGTGAGTGTGCTAAATTTCCTATTTTTCAAAGAAGAGAATCAAGAGGTACTCTCTACGGTGGAGCAACTCGGACCCCGGGGTGTGTGCTTTAGAGGTGTGGTGGAAAGCCCAGAAAGAACCGGAAACAGAAAGACCTGAGAAAAGCTACCTTCAGGGAGGGGAGCTGGCATGAGCAGGTGACATTCACTTTTTTCTTTACAGTTTGATCACTCTTCTCAAGTGCAGCTGTTATCTTTATAATAAATAAATACAAATGGCAGCGAAAGGGAGTCAGGCAACAACCCTGCCTGTGTCTCCCAGGTGCCTTAACCAGCAGGGCTGCACATGCTGTCCACCTACCAGCTGCTGCATCTGGGGGGCATGCAGCCGGGCACGTCAGGAAGGACACGCAGGCTCCAGCAACCGGGTGCAAACAAGAGCAAGCACGCTGTACTGGAAGGATTGTGAGATGCTGGGCAACGGCCACCGCCTCGAATGGCAGGGTCCTGGATTCTCAGGCTCTTTCTGAGGCCACACAGTGATCCAATCCTTCCCAGAACCAGAAGTCTTTGAGGCTTTAAAACATAGGCATACATCTCGACAGGTGAACTCGCTGCCCTCCCCCCTACGTGGGACCCGACTCCCAGGGGTGTAAATCTCCCTGGCAACGCAGAGTATGACTCCCGGGGATGAATGTGGACCCGGCATCGTGGGACTGAGAGTATCTTCTTGACCAAAAGGGGGATGCAAAATGAGACGAAATGGTTTCAGTGGCTGAGAGATTCCAAATGGAGTTGAGAGGTCACTCCGGTGGACATTCTTATGCACTATATAGATAACACCTCTGAGGCTTTAATGTATTGGAATAGCTAGAAGTAAATACCTGAAACTATCAAACTCCAACCCAGCAGTCTGGACTCCTGAAGACAATTACATAATAATGTAGATTACAAGGGGTGACGGTGTTATTGTGAAGATCTTGTGGATCACACCCCCTTTATCCAGTGTATGGATGAGTGGAGGAATGGGGATAAAAACTAAAGGACAAATGGGGTGGGATGGGGGGATGATTTGGGTGTTCTTTTTTCACTTTTATTTTTTATTCTTGTTCTGGTTATTTCTGATGTAAGGAAAATGTTCAGAGATAGATTGTGGTGATGAACGCATAACTATGTTATCATACTGTGGACAGTGGATTGTATATCATGGATGATTGTATGGTGTGTGAATGTATTTCAATAAAACTGAATTTAATAAAAAATAAAAAACATAGGCATAAAATAAAATGGAGTAAACCTTGCTTGGAAGCTGGTCCTGGGCAGCCGGCCTGGCTTACTCCATGGATTCACCAGCCAACTGTTGCAGAGGTCTAGGCAGATGGGCGGCCCTGACAGGATGTGCTGGGAACCAGAGATTTGGAACATCCAAGGGGGGTGGGAGGGTGACAGCTGTGCCTCCTGCACATGCACACGCGCACACACACACACACACACACACACACACTCGAGTCCTGCAGGCTGTTTTCTGGGTAAAGGTTATCTAGACCATCCTCTCCAGACCTTCCAGTCCAAAGCAATTCCAAAGACATGCTGTCCTTTCCATGCTGGAGGTGTTTCTGCCTTCCAAAACATCCTGTGCTGGCATAAACGCCTCAAAACAGAAAAGCAGAAAAAGCTCCTCTTGTCCACAGTGTCTTGGAGTCCACGCTGGGGTGGAGATGGGGAGGGAGGGCAGCAGTTAGCAGGGGGACAGGCTGCAGGAACCACACATTCTTGCACCCCCAGCAAGAGATGAAACTGTGCTCTGGTGAGCTGAGCAACTCATCTGGGGATTTTCTCTTCGTGCTGTAAGAATCCAGCATGCCTTCTTGGAAGAAACAGCATTTGAGCTGGGCCTCGAAGACTGGACAAGCTTTGGGCACACGGGGTTGGAGGAGGGCTTCTTGCGCTACTCTACATGGGTAGGAAAACGCAACGACGTGACATGTCATTTGTCACAGGGGCAGGGCTGGCCTCTTGCTCTTTGGGCCTCCTGAAACGAGCTCTGGGAGGCCCAGAGAACCCAAAAGACACCACCGGATGTGATCCAACCCAGAGACCCTGCCAGACCCCAGTCCACGCGCAAACACTATGCTCTCAAAGAACTCATTTCTTTGTTGATGTTCAGTTATTCTGTTTTCACACCTGTTTTGGGGAGTGTTGAGAACCCAGCTCCGGCTCTTCCTCTCTCCTGGGCCAGGCGTAGATTGGCATCTCCCATTCTTAGCTTCTTACCTGCCAAGGGAGCTAATATGTGTGTCCCAGGTTCTGTTGGAAACCATCAGAGCTAGTCAGCTGGTGTCGTAAAAACAGCAAGTAGAATCACCCGGCACCTGCCACGTGCCAGACACTGTTCTAAGTGATGAAGGTACAGGACTCGACCCCTCAGGCTCAGCCCAAGGGACAGGCAGTTAGTACACCCGCTGTAAAGAGGACACTGGAGACAACATCTAGCCAGTGCAATCTCAGTACAAGGGAAAGCTTTTCCCATTCCCATTCCCATTGTCCATCGGGTTTACGGCTTAGGACACTTGACAAAGAGTGGGCTGTGGGTACCTCTTTCCCTCCCTCTTCTTAGAGTCTTACTTCTCTGGTACTGATCACGGAGAACAAATCAGGGAAAAAAGCAAACATCTCTCCCTAAAGGGTCACTGCTTGTGTTTTTTCTTTCAGGCCAACACTAATTGGCTTTCAAAAAAATTTTGAAGTATTCTTCACCTACAACAAAATTCACCAATTTTAAGTGTACAATTCAGGGTTTTGACAAATGCACAGTCCTGTAACCACAGGGCCAGTTATGACATAGAACTATTTCAACCACTCCACGGCGTTCACGTTGTGCTCTTTGCAGTCAAATTCCTCCTTTCTCCCCAACTCCTGACTACTGATCTACTCTCTGTCAAAACAGTTTTGCCTTTTCTAGAAATTCCATATTGATGGAATTATACCATGTGTATCTTTTGGCATCTGGCTACTTCTATTTAGCCTAACAAATCTGAGATAAGCCCACGTTGTTGCCCGTATCAGTAGTTGTTCCTTTTTTCACTGTCATATTTCATCACACAGATATATCACAATTTGTTTATCCACTCGCCAACTGATGGGCATTTAGGTTATTTCCAGTTTTTGACTATTATTATTAAAGCTGTTAAGGGCATTCTAGTACAAATCCTGTGTGGACAAGTTTTCATTCTGTTGGGTAAGTACCTAGGAGAGCATTGCTGGGTTGATGGTAGGTAATAATTTATAAGAAATCGCCAAAACATTCTCCAAATTCGCTGTACCATTGTGCATTTCTACCGGCAAGGCATGAGAATTCCAGTGCCACGTCTCGTCAACACTTGGCTTTGTCAGTCTTTTCAATTTTGGTCATTCACATGGATGTATGACGGTTTAATGGTCTACTGTGGCTTTGTGTTTCCTTGATAGATGAAAACTGAGCATCTTTTCATGCACTTATTTGCCATCTGTACAGGTTTGTTGTCAAGTGTCTGTAATTTTATTAGAGGGTTGAATGATTTCTTTATGTACTCTGAATAGAAGTCCTTTATCAGATATGTTTTGAAAATATTTTCTTGCAGTCTGTGGGTTGCTTTTTCATTTTTTTAATGGGAGTCCTTCAAAGATTTTCTCCTAGAAATTTTATAGTTGTCGCTCTCACATGTAGATGAAGGATTCATTTTGAGTTAGTTTTTTATTACGGTCTGCAACAAGGGTTGAGAATCATGTTACTGCATACAGGTGCCCAGTGTTCCAGCCGCTTTGGTTGCTGACCATCCTTTCCTTGGCAGCGTCACTGAAAATCAACTGACCACACATGTGAGGGTCTGTTTCTGGACCCTACACTTTCCCATTGATCTATGTGTCTTGATTACTGTAGCTTTATCCTAAGTCTTGAAATCAGGTAGTACACATCCTCCAAACACAATCTTCTTGATCTCTGCGAGTCAAGTCTGGACGCTGGCTTTCTTACGCAGGAATTCACTTAAGTTCTTCCAGAGGCCCCACAAGGTCTCCTCCGTGTACAGTGCTACACCGTGGGAAGTTGGACTCTGGCTCAACCTCATTCACTCCTAGCACCCACCAGCTCCGGCTCTCAGTGATACCCCCACAGCCCTGGATCCAGGGCCCCTGGCCCAACAGAGAGCCCTGGAGGATGGGGTTCTGGCACTGGGGAGTGCACCTGCCACCAGGCCACACCCCCTAACCTAGGTTCTCTCCCAGAGAATAAAATGCCAGCCTCTTACCCAGGTCTCTCGAATCGTTATGGCAATGCTCTTGGAGACAAACACCCTTTTGGCTCTGGTAACAGCAAAGCGCCCTCCCCGACAGGCACCCAGAGACTTCTGGGGGAGATGCCTTACTTCCTTTATCCCACCTCTCCCCAGGTGTCTCCTGCAGGCCCGAGGGGTGCTGATTCTGCAGCCCTTTAACGAGCAGCTCTGGGTGTTTATCAGTTGGGAATTCTCTTTACACCCTGACTCATCGATTCCAGGGTAACAGGAAAAGTCCCATTATGCATCGCGTTACACACAGTTCTAATGAAAACAGTAACACTGGGAGCAAAACACGCCTCCAGCTCCGCGTCAAGCAACTCATCTCACCTCACAGCAGCCCTGGAGTGACCATCACCAGCCCCTTTCAGATGAGGAAACTGAGGCACGAAAGGAGGCTCGCTCAGTGAGCCGCGGGCTGCGAGCCCAGCTCGGGGGTCCGGCTCGATCCCCGCGGCCCCTTCCACGCAGGAAGGGCGAAAGAACACTGCGCCCCTGAAGTCATCGTCTCGGCTGCCTGTTTACCTGGAACTACGAGTAACAACGTTCACGGCCTGGAGCAGGCGCAAGGTGCAGACCTGCCGTGCACTTCGCGCCCGGCTCTCCACCTGTGACCTCACCTGGACAGGTGACTGCAGGTGGGGGTGACAGCAGGTGGGGTGACTGCCGCTGGGGTGACGGGACGTGGGGGAGCCCGCGTATCCTGCCCCGTACCCCGGCTCCTCGGTACCTCCAGGCGCCTGCCCCGCACCGCCATTACCAGGACCCCGGAAGCGCGGCCCGCGCCCTCCCCGTGCAGCGCATGCGCGCAGCGTGTGGGGGCGCTAGACGGTGCATGCGCACAGCGTGTGGGGGCGCTAGAGGCGCATGCGCGCAGCGTGCTGGGCGCCTGGGCGGAGCAGGTGCGCAGGCGCGGTGGAGCCCTGGGGCTCCACGTGGTTACGGGTCCCCCGCGCCGGGACGTGCCAGCTGTCATCGCGCTGTCAGGACTCCAAGAGGGGATTTCGTTCGACGCGGGGATCCGGACTCAGCAACTTTTCTTTTCCAAGAGGATAGTTCCAGTTACTCCAGCGTGGAAGGGGGTTCACCGTTGGCCAAAGAGACGGCTGGGGAGGGGAGCGGTCCCACGGCGCCCGAGGCCCTGGGCTGGGACACGGGGCGGCTGCCCGGGGACTCGCTGCACGCTCTGGAGGGCCGTGAAAATGCAGGCGGGAGCGGGTGAGGGCTGCTGGGAGCCGGGTGCAAGGTGCAGCAGCAGGTTCACCGAGAAGACGACCTCTGAGCTGGGCCTTGAAAGTGTGTGTGTGTGTGGTGTGTGTGGTGTGTGTGGGTGTGTGTGTGTGTGTGTGTGTGTGTGTAGGGGGTGCTCCTGGCAGACGCGTGCGTGAAAGCACGCACAGAGCTTGGAGAGTTCCAGGCCCGGCTGGTAGACCCCTGTGGGGCAGGTAGCTTCACCTGCAGGCAGTGAGAAGCCGCAGAGGGTCTTCAGGTGCGGAGCTACCATCAGATGCTCCCACCACTAGCTGCCTGTTTCAGAAGAGCAGCTCCGACAGGAAGCAGGGAGGAATTGTGACTGCACAAAGCGTACGCTGCAGAAAGGAAGCCAACCTAATAGTCCCGGGAATAACGAGGGGGCCTGAGCCTGGAAGTGCAGTGGGGCCGGAGAAGGAAGCAGGATTTTGGACAATAATTGAACAAGGCTCCCTGCCAAGGAAGAGCCGAGGAGGACTTCTGGGTTTGGAAAACTGGGTGGACTGAAGCATCAAGAAATTTGAGCGTCTAAGGACCAAGCATCTGAAGACAAAATACACTAGTCTCTGTCCTCACAGTGTGTGGAGTTGAATAGGGGAGCAGGACACTGAACTAGATAATTATATCTATATCCACATGGTGCAGAAAATTGGATGGAGTTAAGGGAGTGAGGTCTGAGTTCCAGGGGAAGGGGAGTCTCCAGGCTGTGTCAGTAGGGGCATCTGTAGCATGAAGGCAAGGGAGTTGATGATCTCCCTGGGGACTGGGAGAGCTTCCGGTTTGCCGGAGTGCCAAAGGGGAGGCACAGTTTGAGTTTATTCACTAAGGGTTGGGGAGCCCATAGCTGGCCCTGCGTGGAGCAGGGCTTGTTGAGGTTTGCATTTTGGATGCTTATCCTGGATGCATTTATAAAGAGGAGACGTTTGTAGGGCACAGCAGATGGGGGAAGTCCTGGTGAGAGAGAGCTTGGGCTGAATCCCGGCCCTGGTGCAGGGAGCATGGGAAGGAGACTGGGGTGGGGGGCAGGCAGTGGGGTCCCAAAGTTAAGGACAAGGAGGGAGAATGGGTTCAGTGCCACACACCAGGCACATGGGGCCTCGGGGACATTCCAGTGGAGAACCCAAACGTCAGTTTACTTAATCTTGGCGAGCCTGTCTTGTCACACACAACGTGAGGATGTCAGTACCTACCAGATAACATTGCGGTGAGTCCCTCAAAAAATATTTACTGAGCACCTTCCCGGGGTACGGCTGGATTGCACAGGAAACGCGGGTTGAGTTCAAAGTAAAAGGCTCAATGAGAGGTGCAGATTTGGCTGTCATCCACATTAAGTTTCCTAGAAAAGAGGCGCACAAGTGCCAAGTGAGCAGCGCAGTGTGTGAAAGTCTGCTGGGACTGGAAGATCTCTAAGCTCTTCAACTGGATAATCTGTTTCCCCCCAGTTCTGTGAGTGGAGAGTGTGGGTTTGGGCCCACTCTTCTGTTTGATGCCCTCACCACTTGAGTGTTTTCCTGGATTGTCTGTTTGCCAGGTACAGAGGAGCAGAACATTGAGACTAGGTCTTCACTGTTATTCCATTTCACAGCTGAGAAGATTAAGGGCTCACAAAATTAGGTGACTTGCCAGAGGAATACAGTTTTCCGAAGGACATTTTCTTTTCCTTAACTGGCTGAGCTCTGTCTCAGCAGTATTTCACAGCTCCAGACAGAGAAATGTAAATGGCAAATTAATGCCTTGTCAACAGTGAAATGGCAATAATGGTTAACCTGGAGTTAAGTTCGAAATCAGCTTGGCATTCTTATTCAGAATTTTCAACCAAGTTTCAGATCTCCAAATGTTGATAAAAACAGTTGTTCTTGTCTGTTGAACGCTTCATCAGCCCAGTGCTTCATATGTCATTTATCATTTAATCTAAACAACATCTCGAGTTAGGTCGAAAACTCATCTTCGTTTCTACTCATCAAGTTGGGATGAGGTTGAAGTTGCCGGCTCCAGGTTATTTGGCTAGTAAGTGGCAGAACCAGATTTTAAACTCAGCACGTTAGGTCCAGACTTTAACTCTTGACCACAAGGCTCACTGCCCCGTGTTTTCTTTGGCTTTGAGATCCTTCCAGGAACGGGTAATTCGTTGGCCAAACTTGTTAACTTTTAATTTAAGACTCAAGACCCTGTCTTGGCACACGTTCTCTTTCCTTTTTGTTATTCAAGCTAAATAAGGGGCGGCCTTCCTCCTCAATGTAGCTGAAACAGGAATTTGCTTGGAGGATTTGCGGAACACACAGATTGTGCAGCTTTGTGTTTGCATAAGCTGAAGGCGTAATTAGCACTGGCATCTGCACGGGGGAGGAAAATGGGAAAACTGTTCAACGGTGGCATTCCCTTGGCGGCCGGCGAGACAACGCAGGTCAGAGAACGGTGGCTGTGGTGGAAACTCAGTGCTTGTGGAGAATGCCCTGGTTTATGTGCATGCAAGAAAAACTTTTCTAAATTCAGGTGACTTTTTTCTAAAAAATAGAACAGTCATCTGAACACCCCTGAGTTCCTCAGATGCTGCTTAATCCAGGAAAGCCAAGGCCCTCTGTCTTCTGTCACTCTCTCTTACTGAGCACCTGTCGTCCGTCCATCTCTGGCTTCCAAAATCTTGGGTTCAGTGGTGGACAGAACATGGACAACCAATTTGGGCTACCCGGAGGCACCAGCTGGAGGAGGGAGATGAGGGAGATGAGAGAGAAGGACTGTAGTAGTTGAAGCTGTGTGTACCCCAGAAAAACATGTTGTTAAATTCTTGTAGGTGTGGACCCCTTGTAAGTAGGACTTTTGATGAGGCTACTTCCATTAAGGGGTGACCCACCTCACTCAGGGTGGGTCTAATCCTATTACTGGAGCCCTTTGTAGGAGAATGAAATTCAGACAGAGGCAGAGAAAGAGAAAGCCATGGGGAGAAGCTGAAACAGAACGCAGAAGAGAAGGGAGAGTTCAAGTGATGCCGCCGTGTGCCCGGCCGTGCGGCAGAGGAGCCCAGGATCGCCGGCCGCCGAGCTTCAGGGAGAAAGCATCGCCTTGGTGATGCCTCGATATGGACATTTTCCCAGCTTCCAAAGCATGGGAGAATAAATCCCCGTTGTCTAACCTGACCCATTTAATGGCATTTGCTTGGGTATCCCAGGAAACTACAACAGGGAGGGCTGGAGGTGGTTCAGGGCACTGGGTGGACGGTGAAGCTTTTAGCTCAGGTAGGAAGACAGGAGGAAGGTGAAGTTTGCTAACCTTGGGTTTCTCTGCAGTCTTTAGAGCAGGGTCCTGGACGCTAAATCTGCTGGCTGAATGGAAATAGTAACCTGGAATGAAAAGCAGAAAGGACATCTCTTACAGATCTCTGAATTGATTATTGAGGTTTATTTTTTTAAACCGTTCATGTGCTTTTAAACATCAACTCTTAAAAATCTTATTGCTTGTTACCAGTTTTTCCTTCAGATGACTATGTGCCTTGGGCTTATCGGATTTGTGGCTGAGGATGAAGACATTACCGCCTCCGAAAGGATGGATGCCAAAAACAACAGCTGTGAAATTATTTATGACCCAGTCAAGGATAAACATATTTGTCCCCGTCTATTTTATTATCAGTAAGCGCTAGAAATTTTTTCTTTGAGACTGTGGCTTACTCCCTTTACTGTATTTCTTAGTTCCAAAGTGGACACCGCCAGAATGACATCATTTGTTTTGTTTCGGAGCCGGAGCTAGGAGTTTGGGCCAGGCCGTAGTGCGGGCCTTGGCCGGCAGGACTTTTCCTGTTTTCATCGTTCTCGGTCGACTTCGCGGGCACATGCTTTGTGTCAGGAGAAGAACACACATGGAGAGGCCTTCGGACAGGGCCACCAGGTGCACGGTTCAGCCAAGTAGGGTGACTCGATGGGGTGCATGTCTTTGTGTTTGTTCGTGTCGGAAAGGGTGTGACAATGTGCAGTGAAGGTCTCGGCGTGCGGCCAAATCGCTTTACCAGCAGCCAAATCACTGCAACGTGAGGCAGTTTCTCGCTGTCATCCGGAAGGTTCCACGTCAGTCATCCGAGAAACTGAGCGAGGGGAAAAGCGGCCAGCTGTAAGTTGACATGTATGATGCGCCCTATAATGGTTTCTAATTTTGCGTCTTCCGGAGACCCCTTTCACTTCTGAATTAAATACGTAGAGCCCCTACCGTGCGTGCATTTACGTGTGTAAAAGTGTGTCTTATTTTTCTACTAAGGCCTTGTGCATTAAAACAAAGAAGGTGTGAAGCAGGATGATGGGGACATGGGAATTTATTATATACTCTTTTCTCTACTTTTGCAGATATTTGAAATTTTCCAAAATGAAAAGTTTAAAAAAGTATATGTCTGCAGAGTGTGTAAACATCGGTGCGTATGAAGGTCATTCGTTGATCCAGCGAGTGTTTGCTGCCTCCTGCTTTGCTGCAGACAGTAGCTGGGCATTTGGGTACGGTGACGATTCTCTGCCTTTGTGGCACCCGGAGCTGTGGGGACGGACATTAATATAGAATCACACAAAGGCCAACTTGCAAACAGAGATACAGTCTTTGAAGCTAGATGAAAGGGTGTTATAAAAATCTTGAAGAGGGGAACCCAGAATACAGGGTCAGAACTAGCTTCACTGGGGAAGTGAGGACCTGGCTGAGAACTGAGGGATCATGGCATCAGCTGGGCCCACCCAGTGGGGCAGGACAAGCGGGAGGAGAGAGTTCGGACGGGGGGACATGCCTGTGAGTGGGCCTGGGGCCTGAGCGGGGAAGAGAGCAGGGAGCGGAAAGAAGTTTGGGGTGATGGAGCCCCGAGAGAGGGACGGGGGCTGAGAGGTGAGGCTGTCACGTGTTGTCTTGTCAACGTCTTGGTCCCGGGAGCAAGGGATGGCCGTCGAAGAGCCCGAGCAGGGAGCGATTGCAAATTGGTTTCCGGTCCCAGGCCACCATGCTGGCGTGTGCAGTGTGGAGGGCGAATGGAGGGGCAGGGGGTGACTTCCAGCTGAGAGAGGAGGGCTCCCCAGACCAGGTGTGTGTGTCAGCACTGGGGACAAAGAAGGGTTTGAAAAAGTTTGTCTTATTGCTGCTTTCATTTACATTCCATTGATTATTTGCAAGTTTAAACCTCTTTTTAAAGGCTTATTGGCCATAGACAACTTTCACAAGAAGATTGTATCTTTTGCCTCTTTTTCTTTGAGGTTTCTTTCCTTTGTCTGTATGGAGCTGTGACAATTCTTTATATGATCTGGATATTAATTGTTAACAGCTTAAGTCTTAGAATAACCCCGACTTTCAAAAAGCAGTCTGAGAAATCCCCCATCTCCCGTGCTATCCTCACTGCCCTCTGGAAGTCGTCACCACTCCCTGCTTGTTTTCTTTTGAAGCATTTGACAGCTCTGCATTTGACACGTCAGGGGAACCCACGGGAGACAGACCAGGAGGTGAAAGGGGGCTCACTCGGGGTCTCAGGCAGGGCCAGGCTGCAGGGACACACCCTGGTCCCAGAATCTGTGACACCTTTTGGACGATGCAACAGTTGGGTGTCGGCTGGACGCACTCCTGGATCAAACTTTACCTGCAGCTGCCTCCAGAAGCCTCTCCGGCCACTGCTATCTTCAGTACCCTGAGCCGAGCCTTTCGTCAGGGCTGTCAGTTCACCTTCCCAGGGGACCCGCGAGGGTAAGGGTGACTTAACACATCACAAACACTCGCTGCTTTGAGGACACAGAATACAGGGCTTGGGATCTTCCAGGTGCTTTGAGACCCCGGGTGAGTCATCTGTGCGGACGGACGCTGTGACACGTGACCACTTCAGGAAGGCGTGAGTCACTCTGGAAGGTTCTTACGGGGTGTGCTGCGATCGTTGGTTCTGTGCCGGGGAGACCAGGGGTGGGGATGGTTTTCCCGACTGTATCTTCTCTCCCAGTCACTTCTTCCTCGTTCTGTTAGGGGAGGGGGCGTCTGGACCCCAGGCCACGAGCAGGATCTCGGGGACCTGGCTCCCGACCCCGAGCTCCTGCCTAACACCCCACGGTTGAACCTGGAAGCCCCCCCGGGCCCTGGCCCCAGGGCTGTCCCAGCTGCTCTTGTGCCCAGTTGCCCCCCGTCTCATCTAGCACCCCTTGCTGGCCATGGCTCGTTCCCAGGGGTGCACCCTGCCAGTGCTGGATCTGGTTCCTGGGGGATCAGCCCCTTCAAGCTCCCTCTTCTTTCTCTTCTCAGTTTTGGCTGTTTGTTTTATAATGGTTTTTTAAAAATATAATTCACATACCAAAAATGGACCTATTTAAAATGTACAATTCAATACATTTTTAGTACATTCACAGAGTTGTGCAAACAATCGCCACCATCGATTTTAGGACATTTTCATCACCCCAAAAGGAAACCCTCACCCCCTGGGTCACTCCCCATTTCCCCCAACCCCTGGCAACCACCACTCTACTCTTTGTCTGTATAGATTTGCCAGTTCTGGACATTTCATATAATGGAATTTTATAATACGTGCCCACTTGTTTGCTTTTAAGTTTTTACTGTGGTAACACATATATAATAAAAAATTTGCCATTTTATTACATTCACACTGTTGTCCCTCTGTCCCCACCATTCATCACCCCAAACAGAATCCCTGAACCCACTGAAGCAACGACTTCCCTCTGAGGCCCTCCAACCTTCTTTCTATCTCTAGGAATTCACTTATTCTAGGTATTTCTTATAAGTGGAGCATACAATATTCACCTCTCGTGTCTGGCTTATTTCACTTAGCATCACATCATGGCTCAGAACTCGATTCCTTTTTGTAGCCGAATGATAGTCCACTGTACAGATAGATGACATTTTGTTTCGGTGGACATTTGGGTGGTTTCCATCTTTTGGCTTTTGTGAATAATGCCACTACAAACACTGGTGCACAAACTGTTTAAGACACTGTTTTCAGTTCTTCGGGGTATGTTGCTACTCTCCCTGTTTTTTAAATTGAAAGCAGAGGCCAGCCTGCCGGACATCCAAACGCCGATGTCTGGGCTTGGTGATAGTTTTGCTGGGGTCTGGGTGAAGTTGGTTCCGCCCCTGCCTGGGTGGGCCATGAGCTGGGTTCTCCGAGGGCCCCAAGGGCTGGGCATCCGGGCAGGACACAGAGCAGGTGGAGGACGTGTCACGGCCGCCCCTCGGAGCCCCGATGAGCGCCGTGGAGACTGGCCCAGGCAGGCAGGAGGGCAGCGGTGGCCGAGTTCCTGGATCAGATGGGCGCTGGAGGGTGGGGGACAGCATGACCAGGAAATGGGGAGCAGCGTGGGAACCCTGGGCCCTGTAACCTCGAGAGACCCGGAAGTTGAGCTCCACAATGCAGACACACGTCTTTGACGACATACACGGGCTGTCACTTAGTCTATTGAAAGTTCACAAACTGGACTGATGAAACAGCACCTGCTCGAGCTTCTCTGGAGGGTTTTTAGTTCTTTATTAAAGAAGTTGTGGGTTTACCGAACAATTGTGCATAAAGTACAGGATTCCCGTACACCACCCCACCACAAACACCTTGTATTGGTGTGGAATATTTGTTACAATTGATGAGAGCAGAGTTTTATAATTGTACTATTAACTAAAGTCCATGGTTTAACTTAGGGTCCACTGTTTGGGTAGTGTATTGCCATGAATTTTTTTTTTTTTTTAGTTTTATTCTGTTACCATATATACAATGTAGCATTTCCCCTTTTAATCCTATTCAGATACATATTTCAGTGCTGTTAATTGCGTTCACAATGTCGTGCTCCCATCCCCACCATTCATTACCAAGACACTTCCGTCATTCCAGACAGAACCCTTGTACATTTTGAGCCTGAATTTCCCAACTTCCCATTTCCTGTCCCCACTCTGTCCCCTGCTAACCTGTTTTCTAGATTCTGACTCTGTGGTTTTGCTTATTCCACTTACTTCAAATCAGTGAGATGTCTGGAGGGTTTTGACGTTCATGTCATCCATTCACACTTTAGTATGAAATATTTTAATTCAGGTGCTTACTTCTTAACACCTTGAAGAACTCAGTTTAATGTACCTTGAGTTCCCCGGTCACCTTATTTTTGACAGTTGCCCCCAAAACGTTGGCAGGCGTTGCTCCAGGTGCTGTGTTCTAAGGGAAGTCAGGCGGATGTGCGAGGTGTATATGAGGTTAGGGTTGACTGAGTGGAGCCGCTGCTGTGCTCAGGAGCCTGCCTTGGCTCCCATGTACCCAGAGGAGCAAAGCCCCCCTGGTGGCCTCGGCCTGTGCCACCCACACCAAACTCGTCCCTCTCCCTTCCCCCACTCCCCCGGAGGACCTGGGCCCACCCCTTGGCTCGGGGCCTTCGCACCTGCTGTTCCCTCTGGAATGCAGGTGGCTCCTGTAGGAATTTGTCGGAAGAAGGAGTGAATGGTGGAGGACACAGGTCCCGGGCAGGGGCCCCGAAGCCACCCTACCTCCTCCTGCGGCACACCCAGCTCCCCCTCTCCATGGCGGACACCCAAATGCTCCCCAACTCTGGCCACATCGCGGGGCACCTGCTGGATGCCAGGCCGAGGATGGGGCTCCTCAGGCTGGCTCTTCTTGTCCTCCCATCGTGGGCCCGGTGCAGGAGGCCATCACGCTGCCCTCGGCCAAGGCCCCCTTCCTGTGGTCAGGGTCCGTGGGGTCCCTTTTAACCCCTCGTGAAATGACAACATGGAGCTTGGCCGTGGTCAGCTAGCCCCATGTGGGAACAGGCCGTCCAGTGTCCTGGGTGAAAGCCACAGCCTGGGCTGGGCCTGCAAGGCCTCCTGCTCCCACACTGAGCCGTGCACACCATCCTCACTGGGCCTGTGGGCCCCCCAGAGCCCCTCACAGGCCCACAGCCCCTCCTGGACCCCCAGACCCTCCCAGGGCCCTCAGCACCGACCAGGCCCCTGAGCCTCCTGGGTTCTCAGCCCCCCTCCTCGGTGACGGCCGCTGTGCCCACAGCTTTCTGCCCAATCTCCCTCCCCACTGGGCACCAGCTGCCCTCAGTTCTGGGGTTCAGGCTACGGCCTGGTGCCGTGGAGTTTTCCGGGGGATGTCTGCCAGGCAAGCCAGGTGTCAAGTTCTGGATGGAGACTTTCCTGTCCTGCTTGAGTCCCTTCTGCGGAGATCAAAGCTCTTCTGCGTTTCTTTAGAGGGTGTTATTAATGATTGGAAATACTGTTCCAGTTTGCTAATGCTACCATTATGCAAAATACCAGAAATGGATTAGCTTTTATAACAGAGGTTTATTTGGTTCCAAATTCAGTCTGAAGGCCATGGAAATGTCCAAATTAAGGCATCAACACGCGTATACCTTCACCGAAGGAAGGCCAATGGCGTCTGGAAAACCTCTGTCAGCTGGGAAGGCACGTGGTTGGCATCTGCTGATCCCGGGTTGTGTCCCAGCTCCTCTCTCAGCTCCTGTGCACTCTTGAAAATGTTGCCCTTGGGGCATTTTGTCTTCTCTTAGATTCTCGGGGCAAACTCTGGACTAGCAAAAGTCTGCTTTCAATGGTCATCTCCAAAATGTCTCTCTGAGCATCTCTCCAAAACTTGCCTCTCAGCTGCTCTGAGCTCCTTCTGTCTGTGAGCTCTTTTATAGGACTCCAGTGATTAAATCAAGACCCACCCTGAATGGGCGGGGTCCACAGCTCCATGGAAATAATTCAATCAAATGTCTCACCCACAGTTGACTGAGTCACATCTCCACGGAAACAATCGAAGGATTCCAACCCAATCAATGCTAACACGTCTGCCCCCACAAGATTGCATTAAAGAATAGGTGTTTTGGGGGACACAATACATGCAAAGTGGCACAAGTACCAAGGGGAAAAAAAGTGGGGGGTCGGGGAAGAGGCTTCTTTTTTAAAAACAAGGCCGTTACGGAAAACGATAAACATGCATGACCCCCGGACCCCAGCCCCGTGGTTCCATTCTGGATGAACTGGAAGCAAACCCCCAGGCCTTGGTGCCACCGCAAGGAAGTCCCCATGCCCGGGAACCACACGGCGTCCCTGGGGCCGTGTCCTCTTCCATGGTTCGGGGGTTTGGTGGCCGCCGGGCAAACGCCGGGGTTTTACCGTTTCCTGTCACTGTTTGGAAACTATTTAAAAAAGGAAGAGATAGACCTTCCTTTATGAGCGAAGTCATGCCACATGTTTAGGAGAAAGTGTTGCCCATGGTCATGAATGTCTAAATTTTGGGGAAAGTGGATGTGCAGAGAGAAGGAGACACTGGGAGATGTTGTTTTCTGCTGCGTGGCTACCTGTTAAAAAGGGTTTTTCAGAAGAGGGTAGCATGGGACGTTTTAGGCTGCATCTGTATGTTTTCCAAAAATAAGAAAAAAGCATAGAACTGTACCACTCAAAGAGCGAACCCTAATGGAAAGTATATGGGCTATAGTTAATAGTATAATTATGATAATACTATTTCATCAATTGTTAACAAAGTTGCCACACTAATGCAAAGTGTTAATAAGAGGGAAAACTGTGTGTGAGGGGGATATATGGGAACTCTATTTTCTGCATGACTTTTCTGTAAATTGACAACATCTCTAATAGAGAAGAAAATGAGAAAAAAAGTAAATAAAGCCCATGTCTTTAATTAAGAAAGAAAAAAAGGTTTTCCATGGATTATTATACAGGTGATGGAGAGAAACGTAAATCTTGTATCTCCATATATTTAACCACCAATGGAACTATCGTTTCTTGTTCTTGTCAAAAATTATGGTGCTGAAAGGAGGATGGTGACTTGAAGTAAGACTTGACAATTTCTTCTTTGAGCTTCTGAAGCTCAGAATAAAACAGCCTGTCTCAGTCAGCTGAACCAAGCAAGGTAAGCTATGTTTTACAAAAATCAGAACTTTAGATAAATCTGTTCTCATTCTCTTTCTTAATTTATTGAGGTGAAATTCTCATAACTGAAAAGTAACCATTTCGGAGTGAATGTTCCAGTGGCATGAACACATCCACCGATGGTGCAACCATACCCCCTATCAGGTCCCAGAACATTTCCCTCACCTCAAAATCACACCTGGTGCCCATTAGACAATTTTCTCCCCATTTCCCCCATCCCAGCCCTGGGAACCACCCACTCTCTTTCTTTGAAGTACTGATTAGACTCAAGAAGTTCACGGATTTGAATGTCTCATGTGGTCATATGGATTATTTTATGAACCTTTTACTAGAAATGAGTCTTTAAATGCATTTGCACCATTCTAAATCTGTAAGCTTTGGCTTAACACCCCATCACTAACATTAAGTCCACTTCCATTCATCTTGAATTTACTGGAATTTCATTTCTTGGATAATTGCTCTTTTAGGTCATAGTTAGATTGTACTCTGGGATGACCACATTACCCAAAGGAACAAATGTAGTGACAGCTTTGGGGAGCTCACAGCGTCCACCTTCATAAACATCCACGATGTCTAACCCGTGTTCTCAAATGAATTGGATTTTTGCCATGACTTTGGGGTACTTGACAGGTGAGGAAGTGAAGACGGGAGAAATGAGTGGTGGCCAAGGCGTCCCAGCCCGTTGGCGTCCCCTGGCCGTGCTACAACTGCCACTCCCACGGTAGAAAACTCATCTTACTTATTTGGGCACATCCTTTTCAGAGAATTGAAGCCCGGGGTTATTGTGGTGGTTTGAAGCTGTATGTACAGGAAAGGCCGTGTTCCCTTAATCCATTCCTTGGGTGTAGACCTGTTGTGGTGGGACCTTCTGATTAGGTTGTTTCAGTTGAGACGTGACCCACCCATTCAGGGTGGGTCTTAATCCTCTTACTGGAGTCCATTACAAGAGGATAAAGGACACACAGAAAATTCAGAAAGGCACCCAGAGAAGACACAGAAGTAGAGAAAGGAAGCCACAGACGGAGAAGCCAGAGGCTAAAAACAACGCAACCCAGGAGAGAAGGACCAGCAGACACAGCCATGTTCCTCGCCGTGTGACGGAGGAGCCCCAGATGCCAGCAGCCTTTCTTCAGAGAAGGTATCATCCTTGATGCCTCAATTTGGACATTTTTCATGGCCTGAGAACTGTAAGCTCGTAAGCTAATAAATCCCCACTGTCAAAGCCAACCCATTTCCGGTATATTGCATTCTGGTGGCTTTACCAAACTGAAACAGTTATACTACCCGGAACTTGGTATCATTCTTAATATTTCTGGGTAATTTATCTGCCCATCGCAGGTCAGGTGGACTTTTTTAGCATGACCGGATATGATTCAGAAGTTTTTGCTATTGTTAAGAAATGGATGCACACGATGAAAAATTCAAGAGTTAAGAAAGAGCGTAAGGTGAAAAGTAAGACTCCTTCCCATTTTACCTATCTCCCATTCCCAGAGGCAATTGTGGATCTTTACAGAAATAGCATGTGTATTGATTTATAAGTATATGTGTAAACAGATCCTTAAAATTGGTGGCAATCTATTTGCACTAATCAGCATCTTCTATGGCTCTCCTTTTTTTGTGATTATGGACTTTGATTCTTTTAGAGACTTTAGAAAATACAAAAGAAGTATAATGTATGTATATGTGAGACTTTTACTTCAGTGATATAAAAGATTTTTAAAAGTCAGTTTTATTAAGATATAATTTACGGATGAGAAAATGCAGTCATTTTAAGCATACAGTTCAATGAGCCGTGTATACTCAAATGTGTATATCTGTGTAAGTACACACCATCACAATCAAGATATAGAACATTTCTGTCTCCCCAAGAAAGTTTCTTTGTGCGTCTTCCCAGTGACTTCTCCCAACCCCACCCCAACCCAGGTCCCAGGGAAAACCTTGTCTTGCTTTCCATCACTCTCAATCTGCCTTTTCTAGAGTTTTATATGAACGGAATCATGTAATGTGCACTCTTTTGTGTCCAACTTTGTTCGTTCAACATCATGTCTGTGACATTCCTCTGTGTGGTTCATCCTTGTGGTTTTCTCCTTGTTATTGTTGAGTAGAGTTCCATTGCTTGGCTATAATACATTGGTTTAGCCATTCACCTGTTGGTGGGCATTTGGGTTGTTTTCAGTTTTTGGCTGTTCTTTAAAAAGCTGCTATGAATCCTCCTGTATGACTCTCCAGTGGACATATGTATAATGAGTGGAATTGCTGGGTTGTGAAGTAGTAAGTGCATGTTTAAGAGTAAAAGAAACTGCCAAACTATTTTCCAAATTTGTACCATTTTACTTTCCACTAGTAATGCATGAGGGCTCTGTTGCTCCATGTCCTTGCCAACACTTGGTATTGTCAGTCTTTTGTATTTTGGTCATTCTAATGGGTGTCTTGTGGTATCTCATTCCGATTTTAATTTGCATTCCCCTTATAATTAAAGATATAGAACATCTTTTCACATGCTTATTAGCCATTTGTATATGTTTTTATGTGGAATGTTTGCTCAAATCTTTCACCTAACTTTTAATGATGTTGTTTGTTGTCTTCCTATGGAGTTGTAAGTTCTTTATACATTATGTATGAAAGTCATTTCTTAAATGCATAGTGTTTGGCTTACCTTTTCATATTGTTAATGGTGTTCTTTGGGAAAGAGAAGTTTTTAATTTTTATGGATAATCGTTTTAAAAAAAGAAACTGGGAAAGGGGAAAATTATATTTATCTACATATTTACCATTTCTGGTGCTCTTTGTTTCCTCTACTGTCTATCAACTATCATTTTTTCTTCAACTTGAAGAAATTTTAAAAATATCTCTGATAGCATAGCCCAACATATGAGTTCTCTTAGCCCTTGAATTTATCTGAGAAAGTCTTTATTTAAGCTTCATTTTTGAGAGATATTTTCCCTGGAATTAGAATTCTAGGCTGTCAGTTTTTCCTTTCAGCACTTTAAAGAAATCATTCCACTGTTCCACTACTTTCATAGTTTCTCATAAGTGTGTGGACATTCTTAATTTTGTTTCTTTTTGAAATGTGACTTCTCACACCCACCGCTCTTTATTGTTGATTGTTGAGCAATTTCGTTATGATGTTTCTTGGTGTGATTTTCTTTGTGCTTATCTGTTTTGGATTTGTTGAACATCTTGGATCTGTGGGTTTGTGGTTATTATTGAATTGGGGAATATTTTAGCCATTTTTTTTAAATAATTTTTCTATTATCTTCTCTCTCCTTTCCTTCTGGGACTCCAATTACACCTATGTTAGATTACTTGGTATTTTTCTTGGGTTTTCCTCTCCTCGCCTTTGCTTTGCTTTGCTTTCCTTTCCTTTCCCTTCCTTCCTTCCTTCCCTCCTTCCTTCCCTTCTTCCTTCCTTCCTTTCATTCTTTCTTTTTCTCTTCTTTCTTTTTTATCTTTTTGTCTCCATGTACTTAATTTGGGCTAGTTTCTATTGTTCTGTCCTCAAGTTCACTGATTTTGTTTCTATTTTTTGTTTTTTGTTTATTGCACAGTGACTGATCTGCTGTTAATCTCATGCAGTGAACTTATTGTTTCATATATTGTATTTTCATTTCTAGAAGTTCAAATTGTTCTATTTCATATTTTTCATTTGTCTCCTAATTGTGTTTATTTTTTTAAAAACCTCTGAGTGTATCAAGTATATTTCTAGTAGTTGTCTTGAGGTCCTCATCTATCAACTCTGTCAGGTCTGTCATTTCTGGGTCTGCTTCTTATTGACTGAGTTTTTCCTGATTATGGACCACTTTTTCCAACTTCTTGACATGATTGCTAATTTTTTATTTAATGCTGCACATCATGCATGGTCTGTTGTTGAATGTCTGCATTCCGTGATCTCTTCTTAGAGAGTGTTGGGTTTTCTTCCAGCAGACAGTTGGGCTCCTGGGGGATTGTATCGGTCCTTTCCAGACTTGTGTTTAAGCTCTGTGGAGGAGAGTTTGTAGTCTTTACTCTAGAGATCATTTAGCTCTACTCCTAACACATGATGATTCTGGGGTCTCAACTGAGCTCCCCCAGTGATCTGTGAGGATGCAGACACTTCCTTCACTTGTGTGAGCTCTGGGAATTTTTCAGCTTGTAGCTCCCCCATAGTTCTTTTCCAGGTTCCAATATGAGCAGCTTAGTATTCAGCTAACTCCAGGGGTCCCCTCTGAGGCTCTCACAGCTACATTTCTGTGTAGTTCCTTCCTCTCTGGAACTCTGCCACAAGTCCCAGCCACTTGGACTACTTGGAGTTTGATCTTGGTCTCCATATCCTCGTGAGACCCTTGTGCTCTGCTTGGGATCCCCTCCTGGTGATCTGGAAAATGCCTCTAGGTAGAGAGCTGAAGATATCTTGTTTTTCTCATGGATTACAGTCCTGAATTGCCTGTTGTCCTGTGTCTGTAAACAGTCATTTTGCACATTTGCCATCTAGTTTATTTTATGGCAGGTAAGTGTGGACCTTGTTTCTTCATCGTGGCTGGAAGCAATGTTCTATTTATTTTTTTCATGTATGCATTCACCTCCAGGAAAGAGGCTTTGGTTTTCCAGCTTTTCATGGTCCATTTTCTATACACATATCTGGTGAGAGTTGATTAATGGAATACTCTAATTTCATTTTATTTAAATGAAAGATGAAAAATTGCCAATCTAGTGAACAACAATGAAGTGTTTGGGCTTAAACTGAATATTTATGTTTTAAAATGTGTTTCTGTGACTAGCTGTTCAATTTGGGGCAACTTGAGCTCTCTGTGCGTCAGTTTCTTCATCTCTAAGTTGCAGGCAGTGATGGTGAGCCGGTTTGAAACTGTTATGGACCCCAGAAGAGCCATGAATCTTTTAATTCAATCTTGTGAGGTGAGACCTTTTGATTAAATTATTTCCATGAAGTGTGACCCTGTCCATCCTGGGTGGGTCTTGATTAGATCACTGGAGTCCTTTAAGGGAGCTCATGGAGAGAAGGAGAGAAGGAGAAGCTGAGAGGGACATTTTGGAGAGAAGCTAAGAAATGTAATCCAGAGTTTGCCCCCAGGAGAAGCTAAGAGCTGACAGATCTAGATGCTTGGAGATGCAGACAGAAGGACATTTGGAGATGCTAAGCTAAGAGATGAAGCCGACAGTTTGCCCCAGAGAAGCTAAGAGAGGACTCCTGGATGCTTAGAGAAAAACACCCTGGGAGAACAAGCAAGGATGCACAGGAGCTGAGAGAGAGAAGCTAGGAGAGACAGAAGTCCTGAGACTTTTTGGAGAAAGCCATTTTGAACCCAGAACCCAGGAGCAAAGGACCAGGAGACGCCAGCCACGTACCTTCCCAGCTGACAGAGGTGTTCTGGATGCCAATGGCCTTTCTTCAGTGAAAGTATCCTCTTGTTGATGCCTTAGTTTGGACACTTTTATGGCCTTAGAACTGTAAATCTGTAACCTGATAAATCCCCTTTATAATAGCCAATCCACATCTGGTATTTTGCACAACGGCAGCTCTAGCAAACAGGAACAGATGTTATCATCATTTCATCATCCTTATGGTGGTTGTGAAATTTAAATGAGCAACTATGTATAAATGACTCAGAACAGGGCCTGGACATCTGACAGATGCAAACCTCACAATCCCTACCCCTCACCTGGGGTTCTCTGGCTCCTCTGGGACAGTGGCCACAAGCTGGGGCTGAGTCACACGAGCCTGTGGACAGAGGAGAAGTGTGGGTGTCACGGGAGGGCGCGTGGCGTGAGGGAGTGGCAGCTCCCTGGAGGACACGTCATGCATCCCCTTATTTTATGGAACAGGAAATTGAGGCTACAGAGACTGAGGGGCTTATCCAGCCACACATCCTACGATGGGTTGCCAGGACTTGGACGTGATCGCCTCCTTACCGGCCTCCCCTTCTTTCCACATGCGCCTTAAGAAGTGCGGAAGGCACCTGGGCACAATGCCAGGGCCCTGCAGAGAACCTGGCTGCCAAACCTGGAGGGCGGGAGGGAGCTCCTACCTACGCCGCAGGGGCCCCGGGTGGAGTGCCCGCAGCACAGGCTCGACTCGCACACCTGGTTCTCCTCATGATCCTTTTCAGCAGTGTGTTCACTGTGTCATGGGATACTCTTCTCTCAGGATCCCCTAGGACAGACCCTGGCCCACTGTAAATGCTGCGTGTTGGCTGGAACCTCCCTCCCTGTGGTCACCCATTCGTATAGGCTTGTCCAGCGAGGAGATCTGTAGTCTATACAAAAAAGAAATGTACAACATGCTCAAACGATACCCTCCCAGCTTCACGGCCCTGTAGATTTTTATTTTTTATGGGCACCCATGACACGTGTGTGGTGTGGTGGGATCGGCCTGTACTTTGGCAGCCTGCATTCCTGGTGTGTTTGCTGTCCGTTCCAGCTCCTTCCCAGGCTGTGGGCTGCACGGCTTTGCCAGCTGGCCTTGCCAGGCCCACAGGAAGTCTGCCAGGAGGACTTCACGGTCATTGTAGGGGACCGGGGGGTCACTTCCTGGCTCTTTCATATCATTATTGTTTGTTAAGTTCAAACAGTACTGGCTGCCGGGCATTAGGCAGGTTTAAAAAACATCTTAATGACTAAAGGTTTATTACAACAACATTGGGAAAATTTAAAAAAGAATGTCAGCTGTAATCCCAGTATCCCAGCATAACTGCTTCCATTTTTCCAGCCCCTTTTCTAGTCTTTTCTCTTGTTGATACGTATTTTACACTGTTGTAATCATTTAATTATAACATGGAAATATGTAATATGCAAACTGCACATTATAATATGTGGTATGTAAATTGCACGTTCTAATATGTAATATGTGAATGGTGTGTTATAATATGCAACATGCAAACTACATACAATATGTAGTATGTAAATTGCATATTGTAATATGTAAATTGCATATTATAATATGTAAATTGTATATTATAATAAATAATCTGTGGACTGCATGTAATATGTAAATCATACATTATAATGTATAATGTGTAACTTAAACATAATGTGTAGTATATAGATAAACAGTTGTGGTGTCTTCTGCTTGGCTGTGTTCATAAACATCTTTGTCGTGTCACCTTATTTCTAAAGATAGCTTGATAATCTCGTCAAGTTAATATACCATAATTTATTCAGATATTCTCCTAGAACTGGCATCTAATTTTTTCCAGTTTTTTGCTTCCATGAATTTTATTTTATTTAGCTTTTCCTGCTTCTATGTGGTTTGTAAAAAATACAGGTTTAGGTTTAAATTGTTAAAATTATAATAATTGAAATGAGCCCAAGACTCAGTAGCATTCAAACGAATGAAAGGATTATACTGATGTACATTTTGTATAAAGAAAATCATTTTTCATCATTTGCCCTTTGAAACTTTCCCAAGTGTTTCACGCCACTGAAGCTTAGATCCAGTGTGGCTTTCCTCCTTTACCCTCCCACGTCAGGCTCCTAGAGAGAGCCACCTGCAGACAGCCCCTGACAGCAGCATTTGGGACCCCAGGGTCCTTTGGTGGGCCACTCCCAGCGTCCGACAGTGGCCCTTTGAGATCGTGTCTGCTGTCAGGCCAAAAACTACAAAGCACCCATGAAAGAAATAAAAAAATTCCAAAATAAATACATGGGGAGATTTATTGTGGTCATGGGTTGGCATGCTCAGTATCAGTAAGATGTCCATTCTCCCCAAACCGATCTCTGGATTAAACTCAAGCCCAGTCAAAATCTCGGCAGACGTGTAGAAATCAACGCTCGGATTCTAAAACTCACGTGGAAAGGCCAAAGAACTGGAATGGCCCTATGAGGTCCAGCACAGAGTTGACTCTGAGAAACATGCTTTGGTTGAAGCACATTGATTTGAACACTTTCCTTTGTGACCTGAAAGAAGCCCAGAGTTCTTTCCAAACCATTTTGGACGGAAGTAACTTCTTCAGCATCAGTGCACACAAGTTCTTTGAATGGGTGCTAAGGGCCTGCACTGGTTGAATCCCCAACCCCAGTCCCAGCCCCAGCACCCACCCACCCCCAAATCCCTGGCCTCCGGGAACCTTCTTTGGAAATAAGATCTTTGTGGATGTGATTGGGTTCAGATGAGGTGGTGCTGGCGTGCGACACGCACACAGGTTACAAGGTCAGAGGCAGGGACTGGAGAGATGAGGCCGCAAGCCAAGAACACTGGGGCTACCAGAAGCCGGAAGAGACCACGAGGGTTTCTCCCCAAGAGCCTTCAGAGGGTGCACACCGTGCCAACGCCTTAATTTCAGACTTCTGGGCTCCAGAACCACGAGAGAATAAATTTCTGTGGTTTCAGACCACCCACTTTGCCGTCATCCCCAGACAACTAACAATGGGCCTATATTTGTTTTCTTTGAGGGTTTTATTTTTGGGGGCTAATGAAGAGCTAATCCCATCATTTTATAGTCACCTGGTATTTTTTGCTCTTCTGTACCTTTTGTAACTTCCTCTGAATAAGAGGAAATATGGTTGTTAGTTGTGTTTAATTTACTTTAAACAAATCAAAGCAGGTTTCTGCTTCCTGCCTGTGTAGTACTTGAGCTGCAGGCAGCTTCAAAGCGGCAGCAGGGCTGTGTTCTCGAGCGATTGTACTTCTGTTGAATTATATCATAAACAGTTCAAAGCATTGCATTGTATAAAAGCAGCGGGTGGATAAAATTTTCTGACTGGGGAGGAGCAGAGGACTTGGGTGAACTTTTGATTTGTCTGGCACTGGTTGGTCGATTAAATTTAGATTTTTGTAGAATATATATTTACGTAAAGACTCAGAGTTTCTGTTTTCCTGTTTTCCTTAGCCCTGCTTAATCTGTCCTCTGATAGTTGATCACCAGTAGGGTGGTGCTTTGGGGAACTTCTCCATCTTTGCTCCTTGGTCTAAACAACAAGTGGAAAGAAAAGAGAACCAAGGTAAAACCGAAATCTCAGCTGAGCCTTGGTTTTCTCGCAGGGGAGTGGGGCTGACGGAGAACCGCTATGGCTGGCAGCTGGTTTCTGCCAGCTCTTTGCCCAGAACCTCATTCCTCAGCTGCGGCCCGGGTGTTTTGAAGAGCGACTTCACAGGCTGGAGAGGGCTGAGCCCATCACCACATCTCCAGGTGGAAGGCCGCAGTTTGGTTTCAAAGCCCATAACTCGAGGCTCTACCGGCCCCCGTCTTTTCTGGGACCGCGTGGTCCTGTCTGGCCATGGTGCCTTCTGTTTTGAGGGGCAAGGGGTACCGGATGCTGGGGTCCAGCAACAGGGCAGGGTTTGGCTCAGGCACCACTGTGCCCTGTGTGTGCCCATGGGGAAGCCTTGCTCTCCTGCTGGAGCGAGGGCAACTGAGGGCAAGTGGATGAAGATGCCAGGGAGGGGTGAGGGCCTGGGGGGGGGCACAGAGCCTGGGGGACACAGAGCCTGGGGGGACACAGAGCCTGGGGACACAGCGCCTGGGGGACACAGAACCTGGGGGGACATAGAGCCTGAGGGTGCACAGAGCCTGGGGTGGGGCACAGAGCCTGGGGGGACACAGAGCCTCGGGGGACACAGACCCTGAGGGGCACAGGGCCTGGGGCAGCACAGAGCCTGATGGGGACAGAGCCTAGGGAGACACAGAGCCTGGGGGCACAGAGCCTGGGGGGCACAGAGCCTGGGGGAGCACAGAGCCTGGGGGACATAGAGCCTGGGGGACACAGAGCCTGGGGGGACACAGAGCCTGGGGGGGACAGAGCCTGGGGGGGACAGAGCCTGGAGAGGGGACAGAGCCTTGGGGGACACAGAGCCTGGGGGGCACAGAGCCTGGGGGAGAACAGAACCTGGGGGGGACAGAGCCTGGGGAGCACAGAGCCAGGGGACACACCGAGGGCAGCTGCATTGCCTGGTGTGGGAGCAGCACATCCTGCCCCTGGAGCCATCTTCAGAGGAATTTAGCTGGGCAGGCACGCTCCGGGGGTGTCGTCCATCACCAGCTCCTGCACCTGCAGACTCGGGGGTGGGGGGCGGCACCCGCCTTTCCGGGGCGCAGCTGGGGGGGGTGTGAGGGACCACTCTCTGATTCCGGGCCCAGGTGCAGGCCTGGGAGGGGGGCCTGCCTGGGTGCAGACTGGCGTTCCCAGCTCTGAGTGACCAGAGAGGCCAGGCAGGCTCCGGGGTGCCCAGTGGGCGGCTGCGCCCCCCACCCCACCCCGGGGCAGGGCAGCGTTTGGCCGACATGTCCCCACCGCCCCCCGAGGCGGCGGGAGGCTGAGTCACGCTCCTGCCCGCGAGGAGGGGCTGGGGCGGGCTGGGGGGCGCAGTCCGTTTAATCTTGTGCCCATCTCTGCTCCTTGCTGGGAGAGCTCCGCTGCCCTGTGTTGACCCCTTTGGAAGTGTTGATAAGACGGGAACAAAATAAATCAGATGCAGAGTTGTCCGTTTCCTGGCTTAGGAAGCAGAGAGCTAAGTCCAGCCTTGGAAGGGCTCCTAGACACCGCACTGGTTCAGGTGGGTTTCTGCGTGCTGGGAAACGTTTTAACTTTCTCGTGCCCTTTTGGTGGTGCTTGGGTTTCGGCGGTGCCAGATGGGCCCATAACCAGATACTGATGATTTGCACTGGGGTCCACGAGTGCGTGGAGCTGAATTTGCACAGTTCTCTGTAAGCTCCCTGCACCCCACGTTTGCTGCCTCCTCGCCTCGCCTCTGGGGCAGGGAAGGATGGGTTGTGTGGGTCGAATAGGAGTCGCCCGAGAGGCTGCTTCCTTCCCGGCTGCTCAGAGTTGTGCTGGGCACTGGGGCAGCTGTCACTGTCGCCTGCTCTAAAGAAAGGGGACATCCTGAACGACAGTCATCTGTATGGCAGTCGTGGCTCACAGGAACAGGGCACTCTGTTCTAAGCCCCTTTGTACCTGTGGTTCTTGTCACTTAGTTACTTCTTGTCTCCTGTGTACAGAATGGAGGGAGTAGAGCTAGGGTAATTCTACTTTCTGTCTTAGTTTGCGACGGCTGCTATGACAACTACCACACACGGGAATTAACAACAGGAATTTATCTTCTCCCGGGTTCGGAGACTGGAAATCCAAAACCAAGGTGTCGGCAAGGCCATGCGTTTGCCCCAAATTCTCTAGCTTCCTGGTGCTGGCTCATTGCCATCCTCTGCCTCTGTCTCGTGGCCATCTCTCTCTCTCTCTGTCCTTGTCCCTGCTCTCCCAGGTTCCACTGCCTTCTGGATCCTTCATTCCCTGTCTTTCATCTGAATGTCCCCTCTTTATAAACCCTCCAGTAAAACGGGTTAGGGCCCACCCTGATTCGGGTCTGGCCACACCTTAACCACTACTGACCTCTTCGAAAGGGTCCGGTTTCCATGGGTAAGATTAGGATCACGCCTTATTGGGGTGTGTGACTCAATCTATCGTGTACACCTCGAGCCCTCGACTTTGGGCACAAAGAGGGTGGGGGGCTTCTGCTCGGCTCCCCAAGGCTGGGCATGGGGCTCTATCCTCCTCGGTTCTGTGGAGGTGTGTGGACGTTCTATTTCCATTTCCACAGCAGGAAACAGGCTCGGAGAAGCTTAGCAACCTGCCCAGGGGTTGGGTCCTGATCCTGTCCAGAAGCCGAGATCCTGCACACAGTGGGTGTGCGAGCCGGGGTGGGGCGGGCAGCACACCACAGAGGTGTGCATGGGTGGAAGGCAGGGGAGGCCGAGGGAGGGGTGAAATGGGGGGAGGCCCGAGCTCTGGCTGCTCAGAACATGCCCCCGGAAGGGCACCCACGGCTCTGGGGCTCCCAAGCCGCCCTGGACCGCCTCTTGGCCATCTTTGTCCTCCATGCCATCAAGGCTGGGATGGATCTGCCTGAGCTGCCTAGTCATCTAGATCCCGAGTCCACTCCCATGTGTGGCTGTCCCTCATTGGCGGATAGTGGCCAGCCTGTACCATCCCTGGGTCAATTTTCTAGTGCAAAGGTCAATGGCAAGCCTAAGGTGCCAGTCTAGTGTGTTTGCAAGCTACAGACAGGTAAGCAGCTCCGGGGCGTGGGGAGTCACAGCAGGATCCCCAGGGCTGTGGGAATCTCCTGCCTGACGCCAGGTGCAGGGTGAGCATCCAAAGCCGGTCCTGGCTCTGCCTCTCGGCCTCCGTGTTGACCCACAAGGCTCCCTCTAGAGCTTCATGGTTCTGCCCCGGGATGATCCCTGGGTGAGAGGGATGGGTCCCCTCCTTGCCTTACCTTGGCACCTGGCGGGGGTCTGCAGAGCTGAGGTGGGCCAAGCCCTTGGTGCGGCCTGATGGAATGGCCTCAGATGGTTCCTGCATGCTGAGATGGTTGGAATGCATCAAAGGAGAGCAATGTCAGGACGAGCAACTCAATAAAGCTTTATTGGAACACAGCCACGCCCCTTTCTTCCAGCTCCTGCTGGGGTGGGAGAGCTCTGCGCGGAGAGGCCGAGTGGTGTCGCTTCCCCGGAGGGGCCTGAGGTCCGGGGGGCGGCCAGGACCTGCAGGGGGTCCCTGGGCACACAGGAGGCCCGTCGGAGGAGGGGACTGAGGCGGATGGAGGGAGTGCCGGGCTCCAGGGTGCACGGCGGGACCCCGAGAGCGGCGCCGGGCCTGCGCGCCCACGCCTGCCGGTGTCCATCCCGGAGCCCACGCCCTCCGCGCGGGGACAGTCGTCGGAGACCCCACACCCACCCGCGAGGGATGGCCTGGGTCAGGAGCAGAGGGCGGGCCGCGAGACCACGCCCCTCACGGCCACGCCCCCACGAGACCACGCCCCGCGGCCACGCCCCGTAACCACGCCCCGCGGCCACGCCCCCGCAGCCAGGCCCCCGTCCCCGACGGCTCTCCGTGAGACCACATCAGCGTGACCACGCCTCCATAAACAGGCGACAGCCCGCGAGACCACGCCCCATATGACCACGCCCCCGTGACCACGCCCCGCCCCGACGGCCCGCGAGACCACGCCCCGCCCCCGACTCGCATGACCGCCACCACGCCCCCATAACCCAACGGCCGCCCACGTGGCCACGCCCCCCATTCCCGACAGCATCAGGGTGCCCACATCTGCGTGACCGCGCCCCCATAACCCGATGGCCCTCTGCGTGACCGCACCCGCGAGACCACACCCACCCGCCTGGCCACACCCTCCCGCGCGACCACGCCCCGTCTCCTCCGGCGGCCCTCGGCGAGACCACGCCCCTATAGCCCGACGGCTGCCCGTGTGGTCACGCCCCCGTCCCCGACGGCATCAGCGTGACGACATCGGCGTGACAACGCCCCCAATAACCCGACGGCCCTCCGCGTGACCACGCCCCACACGACCACGCTCCCATAACCCGATGACCCTCCGCGCGACCACGGATTATGTGGCCCCGCCCCCGCCCCGCCTGCCCTTGGGTGACCACACCCATCCTGCGCGCCCGCGTGGCCACGCCCACCAGCTCGGCCACGCCCCCGGGCCCGCCACCGCGGCGCCCCGGGGACCCCGCGCTCCTCTCCCCGGTGCGGGGTCTCACCCGGGATGGGAGGCGCGGTCGGGCGGGGGCTCCCCGGGGGTGTGGGGAGAGCTGAGCCCGCTGTGCTGACTGCGGCCCTCCCGGTTCCCCGGGCTCGTGGGGCCGGCGGTGGAGCTGGCTGAGGACTGAGGGGCCCCGTGAGTCCACCGAGACGCACTGGGCCGGCCTGTCCCCTCCCTGAGCCGCGCTGCTTCATCAGATCCTCAACTCTGGGGTCACAGGGTCCAGAGGACAGAGTGGGGGGTTTGCAGACGGAGGCAGGATCCGGCTGTACCTAAGGTGGCGCGGTGCGGGGACAAGGTCAGGGAGGCCCCGGAAAAATGGAGGGGGCCAGGGGAGGTTAGGGGACCTGTGGGCACAAATGGGGACGGGCTCGGTGGGCTTGGTGACCCCAGTATGGCTGCTTAAGGCTGGGTGGGCGAGCAGCACCCGAGACCACAGGGCAGCAGTGGGGGGCCCGGCAAACAGGGGTGCAGCGCCCCTACCCACACGGCTCCTGGGTGGTGACAAGGCCTACTGTGGGGACAGAGGCATGGCCTATTCCAGGGAACAGTGACGTGGCTGCCCCAGGCGGTGACATGGCTGCCCCTAGTTGGTGACACGGCCTGCTCTTAGTTGGTGATGTGGCTGCCTCTGCTTGGTGACATGGCTGCCCCAGGCAGTGACATGGCTGCTCCTAGTTGGAGACGTCGCTGCCTCTACTTAATGACGTGACCCATTCCTAGTTGGTGACTTGGCTGCCCCAGGTGGTGACATGGCTGCCTCAGGTGGTGACATGATCTGCCCCTAGTTGGTGACGTGGCTGCCCCTGGGTGGTTTCGTGGCTGCCCCAGGTGGTGACGTGGCTGCCCCAGGTGGTGACATGGCTGCGCTTAGTTGGTGACATGTCCCACTCCTGAAGTGGTGACATGGCCCAGAACCAGAATTGTCGTTTCAGCCCTCAGTAGTGGGAAGAGACTGATGTTTCTATTTCTGTTCTTTCCCCTAATAGTCAGCTTTTCTCATAGGGGCGTTGATGACTTTGCTGAGTTTCAGGGCTCCTTGTCTCCCAAGATGTCGGTTCCCACCCTCGTCTGGCGCCCTCGAGGACCGGAGGCGAGTCCCCTGGACCGGAGGCGAGTCCCCTGCCCCGGAGGCCCGAGACAGCAGGCGTCAGTCAGTCTTGCTGCTGAACTTTTCCTCGCCCAGTGGCTGCACCTTCACACGGCCGTGCTTGTCCCTTTGCCCCTCGGCTCACAGCACCCCTTGTGTCCCCGGGGCGCCTTCCCAGGCAGCTCTGTGGCCTTTTGTATCTCCAGACGACGGCTGCTGATCACGCTGTGCCTTCCTGAAAGATCTATTTTTCAAAGCCAGGGCCAGTCACTTGAAGGGTGCCGAAGTAAATGGGGTTGGAATGCAGAAAACAAATCGGCTTCCCGAGCTCTGTTTAAAGAACTAAGTTAAATTAAATTAAAAATCAAATAAAAATTTTAAACACCAATGCAATAATATGATATAATAAAAGTAGAACAGTGCACTCTACAGAAATCGGCTGGTGTTTATTCCTTTCCTGTCCTTCCTTGTCCCCAGCCACCGCACGCTGCACCCCACATGCTCCATGGAGACCTGTCCTGGGTCCCCGTGGCTTCCGGGGGGTGGGGTTGGGGGTGCAGCCTGATGGTGGACCCCCACGTAGATCTCGTTCTGGAGCTGGTCCTCGTTACCTGCTCACTTCCCAGGTTGGAAGGCAGCAGGGACTTTGCCTTATGTCCCCCCACGGCCCCTCCACGCCTGCCAGCTGTGGCACCCCCATCCCTTCCAATCTGGGCATGGCTTTAAAGCTCCACCTGGCTTCACAACGGACACTATGATCAGTTTTGGTTGGTGGAGCAGGTGGTAGAGCCGAACGATTTGGAGACCTGTGTTGATCTGCAGCCTGGGTGCCTCCTTCTGCGTGGCCTGGGGTTTCTCCCCTGACCCCTAACCCTTGCACGACCCTCTACAGAGGTGTCTGCAAGGAAGGAGGGTCCCTTGCGATGTTGACCTGGAGGGGAACAGCTCCTTAACAGCTCACGGACAGGGGTCCGAATTGGGAGCAGAAATTGGAGGGACACAGCTTAATGTATGAAGGTAGCATTTGTTTGATAGGCTCATGTAGAGAGCTAGGAATTCCCTGTCCATTGAAAAAAAAAGCAAAACAAAACAAAAAAAGACTTCCGGGTTAAGATGGCGAGTGGCGAGTGACGTATAGAATCTCTTTCCCAAAACCCAGCCAAACGGGCTTTAGCACTAGGCCACCTCTCTCCATTTTGGACCAGCTGTCTTCCCTTGACCTGTCTAACCTTTGAACTTTGCTCTACTGACCTCCAAGCCTTCCACTCGGCCTCCCACCCCTTCTCCCAGTCTCCCCAGGCCTGCCAGTGGCTGGGGCCCAGCCTGACAAGCAAGGGTCATGTTTAGGAGTAAAGTCGAGGGCCCGGGCTCACAGCTGCATTTTTTGTTTAATCATGATTATTCTTATGAAATGATTCAGACCAAAAAAAAAAAAAAAAGGCAAAGAATTACATCTCAAACATCTCAGTAACCAGCATCTAGCTTAAGAAATAAAATATTAAAAATACAGTCCACATCCCAGATCTCTGCCCTACCCCTGTCCCGAGGTGACAGTGTCTGTCCTCAATTGGGTGGCGGCATTTTTGTGGGGGCAGATGTACACCCCCAAACCATAGCTCACCCTGTAAACAGGCACACAGATTGCCTCTTTCTGCAACTTGTGCATGTGAGTTGTCTGTGCTAACCTGTGTCACTCAGTGTTGCAGTTTGCTAAAGCTGCGATTCTGCAAAATGCCAGAAATCGATTGGCTTTTATAAAAAGGATTTATTAGGTTACAAGTTTACAGTTCTAAGGCCATAAAAGTTTCCAAACTAAGGCATCAACAAGAGGATACCTTCACTGCAGAAAGGCTGATGGCATCTGGAACACCTCTGTCAGCTGGGAAGGCACGTGGCTGGCGTCTGCTGGTCCTTTGCTCCTGGGTTCTGGTTTCAAAATGGCTTTCTCCAAAATGTCTCTGGGCTTCTATGTCTCTTAGCTTCTCTCTCTCAGCTCCTATGAGTCCTTGCTTGTTCTCTGTGCCAGTTTAGATATATTATGTCCCCCAAAATGCCATGTTCTTTGATGCAATCTTCAAGGGCAGATGTATTAGTGTTGATTAGATTGGAATCCTTTGATTGTTTCCATGGAGATGTGAAATGTTTGATTGGATAATTTCCGTGGAAGTGTTGCCCCACCCATTCAGGGTGGGTGTTAATTGGGTCACTGGAGTCCTGTAAAGGAGTTCACAGACAGAAGGACCTCAGAGCAACTGAGAGTGACATTTTGGAGAGGAGCTGCAGCTAAGAGAGGACAGAATGCCCCAAGAGTGACATTTTGGAGAACACCATTTTGAAACACAACCTGGGAGCAAGCAGATGCCAGCCTCGTGCCTTCCCAGCTAACAGAGGTTTTCCACCAATGGCCATCCTCCAGTGAAGGTACCCTAGTGTTGATGCCTTACCTTGCACAATTTATGTCCTTAAGACTGTAATTTTGTAACCAAATAAACACCCTTTATAAAAGCCAGTCCATTTCTGGTGTTTTGCAAAATGGCAGCATGAGCAAACCAGAACATTCTCCCAGAGCATTTCTTTCTAAGTATCTGGGGGTCCTCTCTTAGTTTCTCCGGGGCAAACTCTGGGCTTCATCTCTTACCTTAGCATCTCCAGACATCTTTCTGTCTGCATCTCCAAGCATCTCCAAGCATCACCAAGCATCAGTGTCTGTGTCAGCTCTTGGGCTCTCTTAAGGACTCCAGTGAACTAATCAAGACCCACCCTGAATGGGCGGGGCCACACCTCCATGGAAACAATTTAATCAAAGGTGTCACCCACAGTTGGGTGGGTCACATCTCCATGGAAACAACCTAATCCAAATAACCCACAAGATTGGATTAAAAGAACATGGCTTTTTGTGGGGGACGTAATATATCCAAACCAGCACATTTGGGTTCATTTATGTGTGGCTGTGGGGTCACCACGCTGCCCCACTTTGGGGGCATGGGGTTGGGGCCAGAGGTACCCTACCTGTGCCATCCCGGGCCGGCTGCCCCCTACGGATCATTGGTGGGTCCCAGTTTTCTGCTAGTGTAGCCAAGCTACCAAACACTCTCAGGTGGGCACAAATGTTTCGTCAAGTCTGTATTTATTCATGGACTTGAGTCCCCCAGACAAACACCCGTGACCCCGCTGGATGGCTCCACGTACCTGTCCCAGAATCTATTCCTAAGATTCAGTTCTGCTCCATTAGTCTGTTTTTCTGTCCTGCCCCCGTTAGCTGTCCCTGCCACACTTCCATTCCCAGTGACCTCCGTGGTTGTCACCCTTTGGGTTTTATGTCAATTTGCTGAGAACGCCATGGGTATTTCCTCGTGGTTTTAGTCTTCATTCCACTGATAGTAGAAGTGAGCAGCCTTTCACGTATTTTTCAGCCATTCTGTTTCCGATCTGCGAATCACCAGTTCAGACTTTTCCCCCTTTTTCCGCTGGATCACTGGTCTTTTTGTAATTTGTCGGAATTCTTTGAATTTTCTGGATACTGGTGCTTTGTTGGTTCTGTGCTCTGCAGATATTTTCTCCCAGTCTGTGGCCTGTTCTTTTCACTAGTGTATAGTATCTTTTAATATAGACAAGCTTTATATTTGAATGTAGGTTAATTTATCAATCTGCTTTGTACATTCTGGGTTCTAGTTGAAAAATTATTCCATATCCAAGGTCATAACTATAGCCTTCTATATTTCCTCCTCAAGGTTGTAAGGTTTCATCTTTAGGACTTTTGGGGTAAGGCATGGGGTAGAGGTTCAATTGCATTTTGTTTTTCCCACATGGATAATCTGCTTTTCCAGAGCATTCTTTGAAAGTACCTTCTCTCCCCAGCAAGCTGCAAGGCCATTTTCCATTTTCTTTGGGTCTGTTCTAGATTCTATTCTGCTTTGTTGGACTATTTGTGTATCCTGTGCCAGAACAGCTTTATAATAAATCATTATTTTTTTATAAAGACTTCAGAACAAGCCTAGCGCTTGCCGACTTTTTTGCTCTACCACATGCGTTTTGGAATCAGCCTCTGACTATCCTCAGAAAAGCTTCCTGGAGTTTTGACGGCAATGACTTTGAAGATTAATTTGTACAGAATTGACGTGATTATAATATTGAGTCTTGTTATTCTTTCTTGTCATTAGGATCGTTATGCTTTCAATAGAATTTTATTCCCAAAGGTCTTACCGAGTTTGGGGTGAGGGTAGGGGGTTGACTGTTAATTAGCTTTACAATTTGTTGAGCTATGGATGGTATTTTTTTAAGCTTACATTTTCTACTTGTTTCTACTGGTGGGTCTCAGTGCAGTTGATTGTTGAATTTTTTTTTCCTTTTAATTTTTATTGGGATTGTTCAGATATCATACAATTATCCAAAGATCCAAAGTGTACAATCACTTGCCCCTGGGTAACCTCATACAGCTGTGCATCCATCACCACATTTAATTTTTGTTCAATTTTTAGAAACTTTTCATTACCCCAGACAAGAAATAAAGTAAAAGATGAAAAAAGAAAAAAAGAAAAGGAAACTCGAATCCTCCCCTATCCCTAACCAACCCCCCTCAATTGTTGACTCCTAGTATTGATATAGTACATTTGTTACTGTTTATGAAAAAATGTTGAAATACTACTAACTCTAGTATATAGTTTGTAATAGGTATATATATCTTCCCTATATGCCCCTCTATTATTAACTTCTAATTGTATTGTCATACGTTTGTTCTGGTTCATGGAGGCGATTTCTAGTATTTGTACAGTTGATCATGGACATTGCCCACCATAGGATTGAGTTTTATACATTCCCATCTTTTGACCTCCAACTTTCCTTCTGGTGACATATATGACTCTGAGCTTCCCCTTTCCACCTCATTCACACACCATTCAGTGCTGTTAGTTATTCTCACATCTTGCTACCGACACCCCTGTTCACTTCCAAACATTTAAGTTCATCCTGGTTGAACATTCTGCTCACACTGAGCAACCGCTCCCCATTCTTAAGCCTCGTCTTATATCTTGGTACCTTATATTTCATGTCTATGAGTTTACATATCATAATTAGTTCCTATCAGTGAGACCCTGCAATAATTGTCCTTATGTGTCTGGCTTATTTCACTCAGTATATTGCCCTCAAGGTTTTGTCATCAACCCATTTTTTTTTTAATATGGTTTTGTTCAGTCACCATACATTCCATCCCAAGTAAATAATCGATGGTTCTCTGCATGGTCATACACTTATGTGTTCACCACCTTCACCACTATCTATATAAGAGCATCTACATTTCCTCCACAAGGCAGGAGGGAGAGTCAAAGAAGGTAGAGAGTCAAAAGAAAGAGGAAAAAAAATGACAGCTAGGAAGCAGCAAAAGGAAAAATAACCTTAAATCAAAGTAGAGTAAAAAGTCAGACACCACCACCAATGTCAAGTGTCTAACATGCCTCCCCTATCCCCCCCTCTTATCTGCATTCACCTTGGTATATCACCTTTGTTACATTAAAGGGAGCATAATACAATGATTCTATTAGTTACAGTCTCTAGTTTACGCTGATTGCATCACTCCCCCAATGCCTCCCCATTTTTAACACCTTGCAAGGTTGACATTTGCTTGTTCTCCCTCGTAAAAGAACATATTTGTACGTTTTATCACAATTGTTGGATACTCTAGATTTCACCAAGTTACACAGTCCCAGTCTTTATCTTTCCTCCTTTCTTGTGGTGTCTCACATGCTCCCCACCTTCCTCTCTCAACCGTATTCATAGTTACCTTTGTTCAGTGTACTTACATTGTTGTGCTACCATCTCCCAAAACTGTGTTCCAAACCACACACTCCTGTCTTCTATCACCCTGTAGTGCTCCCTTTAGTATTTCCTGTAGGGCGGGTGTCTTGTTCACAAAGTCTCTCATTGTCTGTTTGTCAGAAAATATTTTGAGCTCTCCCTCATATTTGAAGGACAGCTTTGCTGGATACAGGATTCTTGGTTGGTGGTTTTTCTCTTTCAGTATCTTAAATATATCACACCACTTCCTTGTTGCCTCCATGGTTTCTGCTGAGAAATCTGCACATAGTCTTATTAAGATTCCTTCGTATGTAATGGATTGCTTTTCTCTTGCTGCTTTCAGGATTCTCTCTTTGTCTTTGACATTTGATAATCTGATTATTAAGCGTCTTGGCGTAGGCCTATTCATATCTCTTCTGTTTGGACTATGCTGTGCTTCTTGGATCTGTAATTTTATGTCTTTCATAAGAGATGGGAAATTTTCATTAATTATTTCCTCTATTATTGCTTCTGCCCCCTTTCCCTTCTCTTCTCCTTCTGGGACACCAATTATACTTACATTCTTGTACTTTGTTTCATCTTTAAGTTCCCGGAGACGTTGCTCATATTTTTTCATTCTTTTCTCCATCTGCTCCTTTGCGTGTAGGCTTTCAGGTGTTTTGTTCTCCAGTTCCTGGGTGTTTTCTTCTGCCTGTTGAGATCTGCTGTTGTATGTTTCCATTGTGTCTTTCATCTCTTGTGTTGTGCCTTTCATTTCCATAGATTCTGCCAGTTGTTTTTTTGAACTTTTGATTTCTGCCGTATACATGCCCAGTGCTTCCTTTACAGCCTCTATCTCTTTTGCAATATCTTCTCTAAACTTTATGATTTGATTTAGCATTAGCTGTTTAAATTCCTGTATCTCAGTTGAAGTGTACGTTTGTTCCTTTGACTGGGCCATAACTTTGTTTTTCTTAGTGTAGGTTGTAATTTTCTGTTGTCTAGGCATGGTTTCCTTGGTTATCCAAATCAGGTTTTCCCAGACCAGAACAGGCTCAGGTCCCAGAGGGAAGAAATATTCAGTATCTGGTTTCCCTGCGGGTGTGTCTTAGAAAATTGCTCCACCCTTTGATGCCTCGGGTCACTGTGCTTTTCTGCCCAGCAGGTGATGCCTGTTAGCCTATAATTCTTGACTAGTGTGAGGAGGTATGGCCGTGTTCCCCCAGGCTCTGGGGTCTGGTTCTGAATGGAAAGGGCCCCACCCCTTTCCTCCTAGAGAAGACAGACCCCCCAGGTGGAGGCCATTAGCATTTCAATGGTCTCGCTCTCTGCTTGTGCTGTCTCCACCCTTCCCAGAGTCACAGCCCTGGAAACTGAAAATGACTGGGGCTTTCTCCACTGAGCCAAAAAAGAAACAGTCCCCTTCAGACCCAGTCCAAGGCGACCCTCCGGCTCTCCAAGGTCAGTCGTCACCCAAAGCCTCTGTCTGTTTTTTGGGGATTCGTACCTGTAGTGAGCAGTTCACACTGGCTACTTAAAACCCCAGTTGGAGCTCAGCTGAGCTATAGTCGCTTGCTGGGAGAGAGCTTCTCTCTGGCACCACGAGGCTTTGCAGCTCGGGCTATGGGGGAGGGGGTCTCACGACTTGGATCCTCAGGTTTTACTTACAGATTTTATGCTGTGTTCTCGGGCATTCCTCCCAATTCAGGTTGGTGTATGATGAGTGGATGGTCTCGTTTGTCCCCCCACAGTTATTCTGGATTATTTACTAGTTGTTTCTGTTTTTTTGTAGTTGTTCCAGGGGGACTACTTAGCTTCCACTCCTCTCTATGCCACCATCTTGCCCAAGCCTCGACTGTTGAATGTTGATCTTGGGTCCCACAACCTATCTCGAACCTGTTTGCTCCCTCTGACGTCTTCTGCAGACCGTCACACAGCCACGAGCTGCAGTGAGCCCACTGTCTCTCCCTTCTGACTCACACACCCTTTGCTTTTGTAACATTTTACTCAGTCTGGGCTCTTTGGTACCAGGTTGAAAAGTTGGCGTGATGGCAAGCTCAGCGCAGCCAAAATGCAAAAATAAGACAATGCTCTTTGCAAACTACATTCACGTGCACAGGAATCGGGCAGTTTCCTAGGAAACGATAAAATGTTCACTTTTGCTGTCTATTGTTTCCTTCCGGCGTCTTTTCCGGTGGTTTTCACCAATTCTCCCCTTTATAAGGGAAGGTGACTGAAGAGAGAAGCAAAAGTGTTTCACAGATCGCACAACCTGCAAGGTATCTCCAGTGACGGCCTGGGCTCTGCAATGCCCATTGGGTGCCTGGAGCCTGCCCACGAGCCCGGGGTCTGCAGACCCCAGCCTCACTATTTTGCAGTGCAAAGTTGACCTTTCACCCCATCAATGGAGGCCCAGCTGTTGACAAATCAGAGACAGCTTCTGTGTTACGTTGTAGGCTGATGTCATTTAATGAGAGGGGTGTGCAATCAGCCTGGGGACGTTCACCACTGAAGTTTATTTAGGTGTTTGTTGAGACACAATTCCTCTCCTTCCCATCATCCCTGGTGACATCCTTCCCTTTCATTTTGGGTTCCCTTGACTTCCGACTCCATCCTGTGGCTTTCCCTAACCATGTCAAAATTTCTTCTGCTACGGAGGCCTCCAGAAATCTGAGTTACATCCTACTTCATTCACTCAGGCCACACTGTAAATAAAAAGAGCATCTTCTAGAGATCTTATCTACAATGGGCCCATCCATCCAACCATCCATTCATCCATCCATCCATCCATCCACCTACCCATCCATCCATCCACCCACCCACCCATCCATCCATCTACCCACCCACCTATCCATCCATCCATCCATCCGTCCATCCATCCATCCACCCACCTGTCTATCCATCCACCCACCCATCTATCCATCCATCCACCCACCCACCCATCCATCCACCTACCCACCCCCTATCCATCCACCCACCCATCTATCCATCCATCAGTTCACCCATCTGTCTACCCACCCACCTATCCATCCATCCACCTGTCCATGCATCCATCCATCCACCCACCTGTCCATACATCCACCCACCCATCTATCCACCCATCCATTCATCCACCCATCCACCTATCCATCCATCCATCCATCCATCCACCCATCTATCCATCTGTCTACCCACCCACCTATCCATCCATCCATCCACCTGTCCATGCATCCATCCACCCATCCATCCATCCACCTATCCATCCATCCGTCCATCCATCCATCCACTCACCTGTCTATCCATCCACCCACCCATCTATCCATCCATCCATCCACACATCCATCCACCTACCCACCCACCTATCCATCCACCTGTCCATGGATCCATCCATCCACCCACCTGTCCATACATCCACCCACCCACCTATCCATCCATCCATCCATCCATCCGTCTATCCATCCATCCATCCACCCACCCACCCATCCATCCATCTATCCATCCATCCATCCACCCACCCACCCATCCATCCATCTACCCAACCACCTATCCATCCATCCATCCACCTGTCCATCCATTCATTCATCCACCCATCCACCGATCCATCCATCCATCCATCCATCCACCCATCTATCCATCCATCTACCCACCCACCTATCCATCCATCCATCCACCTGTCCATACATCCACCCACCCATCTATCCATCCATCCATCCATCCATCCATCCACCCATCTATCTATCCATCCATCCATCCACCCATCCATCCACACAGCCAAGTGTCAGCCGAGCTGTGTGACCCGAGACCTTGCCCTCCCACCACACCATTAAAGAAAGAACAGCAGGGAACCAGTGTGTTTTTTCTTTCTTTCTCCATTCCTTCTTTCCATTTCTTTTACAACAGCAAAGAGAGGCCAAAATGTCCCTCCGCTGCCCCCTCCGCTCCACGCTCCTAATAGCACAGCCTGAGTCACCGATGAACTTGCACATCAGGCTGTCGTTTCAGGGTTGCGTGAACCTTGCCAAAGATTTACTTGGTAACCTCGGCAAGTGGCCGGGAGCCCTGGGGCCCATATCCTGTCCTGAATGGGTCCTTTCTCGGTGAAGCACCACTTCCATCCCTTTGTTTCTCAGTGCTCTTTGGCCACGGCCCAGCGTTACGTTCCAAATAGGAAAAGGTGGATTGATTTGAAAACTCTGACTCCACTAGGCGTTACCTTGATTTATGTAAAAACAACATGAAAGAGCTCAATAACAATGGCTCAGCGTTCACCTGCCTAGAAGGCTCATAAAACTGGCACTTTAATCTCCTTTGGGATGACATCAATTTGTGCCAACGGTTTTTCTAAGTAAAGACACGGGTTGTGTTGTTCCAGTTGGGCATTGACTAACCAAAGGGTTGCATCAAGTGGTTCCAAACAAACAAACAAAAAAAGGTGGAGGGGGGAGCTTGTGTATTTTCTCTGGGGAAATTCTTGTATATTATTTTAGCTCAAAACATCTCGTCCACAATTACTAATCAGGAACCAAAATCAGACTTGGTCCTGCTGGCGCAGTTGGAAAGATCTGCTTGTAAGACGTTGCTGGGCAGGGGCAAGAGGCCCTTTTCAAGCCAGGCGGAAGGGACGCTTGCTGAGCTTCCCAAGGAAACCCAGCTTGAGGCTGCTGCTGTTGGTCTTGCTGGAATTCAGATACTTTGTTCAACATTTCCCCCTCCTACTTGACTTGGGAGGAACCGCAGCGCAGTTTCACAAACTGTACCGTGTAAAACCCCCGAGGAAACCAGTTATAAAGGAATGACTTCATGAGATGGGAACTAATATTTGCTATTTCGCTTTTTTTCTAATTTCCTTTGGGAAGGCTAATCTTTAGAAACAGAACCTCTGGAGCCCAATAAAATCCAGCGCAGCAGAAGGGAGATTGTTTCATTGTTGCAACCACGAAATGACAGTTTGTTTTTATTGTGTTTCTTTTTCCCTTTGGGAAAGCGAAGGGCTAAGAGCTGTGATAGATGATTTGCACACCCCCTCTTTGATTTTCCCCCCCCGTTGTTTCCTTGCTTTTTTATCGCGGAGATCTCTGTCAAGTTTAACGCAATACTTGTCTGCTGTGTTTGGAGGATCTGCGCAATTCTTTTCTCCTGTGTTTGGAGGATCTGCGCAATCCCTTTCCCCTGTGCTGGGCGCGTCTGTGGTAAATCTGCCGGCCCTGAACCCAGCCCGCTGCCCAGCCCGGCTCCTCCAAGCCAGATCTTCACCTGCCCTTCCAGAAGCTTCAGCTGGGGGTGATCAGCCGGAATGTGCAGGCAGCCTCGCGTGCGCTGGTTTTCCATCCCACCCTCTTCAATCAGCAACATCCAAACCAAGCCCAAGATGTCAGAGGCTCCGGGTCTGTCCTTGGAAGTTGTCAGGGGCTGAGGCCCAAGAGCACGTACAGAACTCCAGAGCTTTCACGGGCACCGAGGCGTTTAAATAAATGGGGATTTTGGGGGGCAGAAGTAGGCAGGGGCCAGGTTGAAGTTCAGACAGTGGGGAGCGGGAGGCTGAGTTCTAATGAGGCAAGGAGAGGGGGTGAAGGGCTGGGCTGGGCTGCACTGGGGTCCCCGTCCTGGACAAGCTGGCCCCGGCCCCCATGGCTCCCAGATAGAACCTTCCGGATACCAGAGGAGGCAAGAACCAACCCTCCCAGCCCTTAGCCCTAAAGTTTACCTGCTTCCTAAGGCCCAGGAAGCATCTGATTGCATTGCAAAGACAGTGGAACTTCCAGGACTTGGTGTTGGAACCCCCTTTGTCACCTCCCAGAAACGGGGTGCTCCGGGGTGTTTAAGCAGGCTCACGTCCGTCCTGCACGGGGAAGACGGCCATGGGAAGCCAGAGGCGGGGAGTGGGGTCCTGCTGCCTGCTCAGTGACGAGGGGCCCAGAACCCCTCCCCAGGTCTGCTGGCCCTTGGGGTGCTTGTCCACTGCTCCCCAGACCTCCCACAGCAGCCCCCCGGCATCCCCATCCACCCGGGTGCTCAGGGGCTGTGGGTGGTCCAGGGAGGCTGCCCCGGATGAGCCCCCAGACCCAGGGGGGAGAGGATCTGGGGGAAACCGCCCCGCGTACCACACTGGGGATCTTCTGGGAAAGTGCACTTGTCACCTGGCATCTCAGGTCTCCTCCAAACGGACAGCAGCAGGTGCTCAGGGGATGTCCAGGTGACTGGAGCTGTCACGCAGGCCACGCAGACGGCCAGCTGGGGCTCCGCCAACAGGCCACCCACACCGAGGACCCTGTGGAGGGCTGGGGTGGGGGGACGGGGGTTGTCCAGTCAGCATCTGCAGGGGACCAGAGCGTGGGAGCTGGGGCTGGGGTGTCAGGCCCTCCTGTCCTTGTCCCTCAGGGCATCTGTGCCAGCCTCCTCCTCCCGACCCCTCCACAGCCCCCCGGTCTCGAGAGGCGTCCACTCCTGCTGCCCTTCCGAGGATGCAGTGCACATCAGGGACTTCCAGCACCCGAGGTTCTGCCCAGGTCTGGCTGCAGATCCCCTCTGGGCCCAGCTGCCTCTCCAGTACCCCTGTCCCTCATCCCAGAGTGCAGCAGGCTTGGACCCCAAGCGTGGAGAGCCCCTAAATCTCGATCCCTGCTAGGGCAGGCAGAGCCGGCCAAATGCCCTCTCTTCCTTGCAGGATGAGCTTGCCTCTGACAGTGCAGGATGGACAGTGGCCTCGTGCAGAAACGTGGGATTGAACACAGCCTTGCCCGGCCCCACAGCACCCCCACCAGGCCCCCGCTGGCCTCCTGGGGGAAACTGAGTCAGCCAAGGGGCCGGGGAGGAGGAGGGGGCCTCCGAGAGAGGAGGGGGCAGGACTCCCCCCAGTTCTCCCCGGAAAGAGCAGCTCGTCTTCACGCTGCTTCCCACCAGCTAGAGCCGGGCCTCACCCCCCAGCACCGGCGCTGGACGGTGCGGTCACCAAAAGAGAGGGTGACGGGAGGCACAAGGGGGCTGCGAAAGGACGGTCCAGGTGGGTAACTAAAGTCACCTTCGTCTCTGCTGCTCACCCCAATCTTATGGCCGGTGATTACCGGTCAGTAAAACTGCCAATTGTGTGAAAACGGCCTCCCTGGAACTTTCTAGAACACGTTGCATGTCTCCCATTCTCACAGTCGCGTTGGGCAGGGGTGTTGATGGACAGACGCTGTCTCGGACGGACGGACGCTCGTCAGGCACTCTTCCCCCCGCGAGGCCCCAGTGCTGTGTCTTCGGGGTGTCTGTCTGGGGGCCCCCCCATCCCACCGCATGGCGTCCTTCCAGAAGAACCGATGAGAAGACGAGTCGCAGCCTCCGGGGCCGAGAGCAGCTGAGGGCTTTGACGTTCCTGCTCTCTGGGGGCCGGTCACCAGGACGCGGCCGGGCCGTCTCGGAGCCGACGGTCACCGGCCAGCGGGGTCTGCAGGTACCTCACCTCTCGCACCACCGGGGCCCGTGGGGGCACAGCGAATCGCACGTGGTTCTGTCCTTGGCAAGCAAGGCGCTCGCCCTGATGCTTTCCAGATGACCTCAGCCGAGGCCAGAGAGGGTCAGCAGCTGGGCTGGGCCCGGGGGGTTCCCCAAGGCTGCGACTTTAGCCACTGAACCTCCCGGGGGGCCGGCAGATGTGGTGGAGGGGAGCCATGCAGCCTTTCGAGAGGAAGTGGGGTTTCTGACAAGACGCCAGGGTGGGCCGTGGGAATTCTTGTGGAATTTTCCGGAAGAACAGAAGAAACAACCAGGGTCACGAAACCACAGGTGATATTTGCAGTCCGATTAGGTGAAGACGTGTCCTCGCAGGCCCTGGGATGTGAGGGGGGCTCTGAGACCAGTGTGGGGTCAGCCCCTGGGAAGCCGGGGGGTGAGGAGAACCCCGGGAGCAGGTGGGCCAGGCTGGGGCCACGGGGGCAGGAGGTCTCCTCTCTGCGACAGCCGCAGGGGTCCCGGCAGGTCACAGGGACCCGTGACCTTGTAGAACGAGGTAGCTGAAGTGCCATCCCGTACCCAGCCCCACACTGCAGTGATTCCCCCAGACGGAGCAGGGCAACAGGGCAACCAGCACCAGAGACTGACAGCGACTCCCGAATTTTCACAGATTTTCTGAGATCTCTGCTATGAAACGGGAAACCACCACCATGCTTCTCTGGAAGCTCTTTCTCCCTGGTGCCTGCATCCTTTAGGCCTCCTTGGCATTCTTTTCTCCAAAAAAATGTGCACAACCCCCCTCCCGTGTGTCCTGGAGGCCCCAGGTCTTCTGGAAAAACCTCTGGGTCACCAGGGACCCAGGGATGGAGTTTTTTGGTCAAAAAAGACCCCAGTTCCGCCTCCAGGTGGGCGTGAATGGTGAGCTGGATGGAGCAGCCCCCACCCACCCATTCCCACAAAGGAGGAGTGGGCCGAGCTCTGTTTCAGAGAGGGACCCCCACCCACCCGTGGGTGGGTGATCTTGGGTGGAGGCCGAGAGCCCCGGTGCCTGTGGGGTGCAGCTCCTCCCTGTGGATGGGCCCGAGGAGGACAGCGAGGGCCGGGAGAGGGGTCGCCCTGTTGGCCCTTGAAAAGTAAGTCCTCTAGAACAAAAGGAAAAATAGATAAACTGGGCTTTATAAAAATTAAAGACTTCGGGGCATCAAAGGACACTGTCAAGAAAGTGAACAGACAAAGAAAGGGAGAAAGTAGCTGTAAATCATACATCAGATAAGGGGCTTGTATCCAGAATACATAAAGACCTTCTACAGCTCAACAACCCAAGACAAGCAACCCAATTAAAAAATGGGGAAAGGACTTGAGTAGATGTTTCTGCAAAGAAGATACACAAATGGCCAATGGGCACTGAGGAGATGCTCAACATCATCAGCCATCAGGGAAATGCAAATCAAAACCACCTCCTCACACCCCCTAGGATGGGTGTCATTTTAAAGAATGGAAAATAACAAGAGTTGGCGAATTTGTGGAGAAATAAGAACCCTCGTGCATGCTGGTGGGAATGTAAAATGGTGCAACCGCCTTGGAAAACAGTTTGGCGGTTCCTCAAAAATTTAAACATGGAATTACCACAGGACCCGGCAACCCCACTCCTAGGTGTAGACCCCAAAGAACCGAAAGCAGGGACTCAAATGGATAATTGTACACCGGTGTTCACTGCAGCCCGATTCACAATATCCCCCCAAAAGGTGGGAACAACCCAAGTGTCCAGTGATGAGTGAATAATGGATAAACACAATGTGGTCTAGCCATGCGGTGAATATTATTCGGCTGTAAAAAGGAATGGAATTCTGAGATGTGATAACATGACTGAACCTTGCAAATATAAGGCAACAGAAGGGCAAACAGTGTATAATTCCACTTACAAGAAATATCTACAAATGCAAATCCAGAGAGACAGAAAGTAGATTAGAGGTTCCCGGTAGGTGGGGGAAGGAGGGAATGGGGCGTTATTGCTTCAGACGTGCAGAGTTTCTGTTTGGGGTGATGAAAAAGTTTTGGAAATAAATAGTGGGTGTTGACAGACAAGATAGAAGTTAAAGGATTACAAATAGTGAATCTTTATATACATATATACACACACAATATATATTACATATTGTATGTATAATATATATAAAGATCCTCTATTTGTAATACTATATATTACATATATTATTTATTTATTAGTTTTAGAGTATTAGAATAGAGGGAAATAACTGAAAAGGTTGAACTGTAACCCATAATATTCTTTGAAATTTGCCCTATAGCTACTTGTTAAATTGTGCTTTGAAAGTTATCACTGTTCGGTATAAACATTACCTTTCACAATAAAAAACATGTATTTACGGGTGCTGGTTGTACAACCCGGTGAATGTAATTAATTCCACCGAATCAAACAGCTAAAAATGGTTAAAATGGCAAATTTTAGGTTGCATGCATTTTGCCATAATAAAATGTCTTATTATTGCTCTGAACAGTGAGCCTCCTGGGCTTTTGACAGAATGTCGGGGGCACGATTTTGGGAGCAGCCCCCCGGCTCCGGTGCTGCAGGTGCAGCCCGACAGGTGCGGTTTGCAGACCTGGGTGCCAGCGCCCCCTGCTGGCTGCCGTCCGCACTGTACGTGCTCACCTGGGGGCAGCCTGATTCCAACGACGCTCCTAGTTCACGTTGCTAAATCTGCAAAATTATTTTTCCTGCTTGTGGGTAGCATGTCAGTTGTAGAAAATTCAGGAAACAGAGAGGAGTACAGAGAAAAAGATAGAAATGACCTGCAACCCCACCACACGGAGATCACCGTTTTTAGTAAGCCAGCAAATTTTCTCAGATTTTGCTAAACAGACATAGGTGTAATTTTAAAATGGGAATGTTCCACATTTAGTTTTGATTCCTGCTTCTCTCACTTAATGTTATATTATTAGGACTTTCCTTATTGCTAAGTAATCTCCTAAAATGCAATTCCTGGTGTCTGCCTTCTTTCCTTTGGGTAGTTGCCCTGGGATTAATTTAATCTGTTCCTTTTTTATTTCCTTATATAAATAATGTTGTGGACATTCTTGAAGAAGGTTGGATTTGATTGTCATGATTCCTTAAGGATAATTCCAGGAGTGGACTCCCTGGGCCAAAGGCAGGGCTTGTTGGAGGGCGGCTGATGTCTCTGGAGACACGGCAGCAGGGAACTAGCCTTTAAAAAGAGTCTTTTGCAATTTTAATTGGCCAAACATGGATCCCAATTTTAAAACACGGTATACGTGTTTGCTTACCGCTGAGTTGAACTCTTTCCGTATGTTTCTCGGCTATTTCTAATATTTTTCCTTTGTGAATTGTCTCTTCATATCATTCACCCGTTTTTCAACAGGAAGGTTTAGCCTTTCCTTATTGATTTATGAAAGCTCTTCAAATCCTTTGTCATCTATGTCCCCCAATTTTATCCCAATTTTTTTACCATGTCATGTTAATAGTTTTTTTTTTTAAGAAAAGCTACTCAAATCTATTAATTTTTTCTCTTTATAATGTCCTTTTGGCTGTCATGCTTAGACTATCCGTCCACATCCGAAGGAAAGTAAAAATCTTCCTATGTTTTCCTCTCTTTGTACATTAGGTATATGTGGCTCTTAAATCCTGCAGTTTCTAATTCAGATGCACATCAAAAGTTTTTGGGCTGTTTTTCTAGCCTCACCTGCCCGTGTTTCACTCACTGGGAATGGAAATGGGGCTGTGCACAGGCTTGGGATTTTGGAAAAAAGTGCCACAGATGATTCGGATACAAACCCTGATGATGGACTATTTCCTTCTGGATTGAGTTTTAATGGATGGAGTAAGACAAGCATCTAATTTTACCAGTTTGCATTTTTAAAACTGTTAGCTGACTGCACAAACCCCATTTATTAAAGATTCCTTCTTTCCCCACTCGATGAGGTTATATCTAGACCAAGTTCTCGAGGGGAGCACGGTGGCATCTCCTGTTTACGTGCCAAGACCCCACGTCTGTGGCGTTGCTGGTTCCCAGGGCCCTTGGAAGACCCCAGGGCCTCGTGCTTTGGGTTGGGACTTGGGTCCAACTGTGTTGGCTGCAGAACCTGTGAGCTCGGTGTGTCTGGCCTGGCCATGCACAGCCTTCTCCGTGTTGCCCTTTTGGAGCAGCAGCTCGGCAGGCCATGGCCCCAGTGTAGCCAGAGCTCTCAACCCTATCAAACCGCTCTCTGTGGCCAGGCCTGGGAGCCCTCAGGGCTCAGGGTGGGTGCCCCAGGAGAAGCCTCCCTTATTCCCTGACAGATTCCCCAAGACGCATCTCTGGATCGCTCAGCTCTGTAGCCAAGAAGCCAGGCCACCAAGTGCCCTGGGGCCATGAACCACCCACTCGGCTCATGGGCTGGGGCTGGCCAGGGATGGCACCGGGCACCCGCGGGCTTGTAGACCCCTCAGCCCAGCCCGTGACCCACTAGGGACTAAGACAAGTCACTTCATCTCCCTGAGGAGGTGCAATCAAATCCACTCATGGATGCACACAGTCCACGCCCCTGAATGGATTTTGAATCGCTGTCCAGAAAAGGGTATTTACCAAAGTACAAAGAGATTATAATCTTAAATCCAGAAGTAAACCTCAATGCATTTTATCAGAAGGTAAGTGTGGAGGATCAAATTATGTATCTTGAACAAAAGGTGGACTCTTAATTTTAACCCATGCTCCTGTGGGTGTGAACCCGTCTGTAAAGAGGATCCCTGGTGACGGGTTAAGGTGTGGCCCTAGTTGTGAACTGGGTCATCTAAGATCCTGTTTAGGTGCAGCCACGCTGAATGAGGAGGGCCTGAATCCAAATTCCTGGAGGCCTTATAGAGAGGAGCAAGAGACCAGAAAGACACACCGGATGAAGCGAGAAGTTGACGGAGACCCAAAGAGCCGACGTGTCGGAGGGCAGAAAACAAGCCAAGGAGCCCCAAGGACATGGCGAGCCAGCCCCAGAATGCTACAGACTTTGGGGAGAAGGTGGGGCCTTGTCAACACCTTGGTTTTGGATTCCTAGCCTCCCAAACCCTGAGCCAATGAATGCCCATTGCTAAGCCAACCCATCGTGTGGTGTTTGTCGTGGCAGCTCAATGACTCGAACCGGGTATCTGGGGGACACCCTTTCACCTGGACGTTGAGTGGCAAACACAAACCAGGTGGACGCTACGTTGCTGACCCTTTCCCTTCCCAGTGGGGTCTTCCCGTGAGATTTAAACGTGCTCTTAGCAAAAAGAACACCCCTGCTCGGCCACAGGCTGCTCCTCCTCTTCTCCACCTCTTCTGCCCTTTCTTGGTGCTTGCATCTCTTTCTTGCCCTCTGACTCTCCACTCACCACCTTCTCTCCCAGTTCCCCAAGTCCACGGGCAGTGTGAGTCCTTCTCTTTCATGGCTGCTCTTTCTGGAACTCAGCATTGTTGGTGCCTGTTCCAGTTTGCTAATGCTGCCGTTATGCAAAATACCAGAGATGGATTGACTTTTATAAAGGGGGCTTGTTCGGTTTCAGAGTTTCAGTCTTAAGGCCATCAAGTGTCCAAGGAAAGGCATCAACAATCGGGTCCCTTCACTGGAGAAAGGCCAAGGGCATCCAGAAAACCTCTGTTAGCTGGGAGGGCACATGGCTGGCGTCTGCTTGCTCCCAGGTTGCATTTCACAATGGTGTTCTCCAAAATGCCAGTGTCAGCTTTCAATGTCCATCTTCAAAATGTCTGTCTCAGCTGCAGCTTCTCTGAAGTCCTTCTGTTTCTGAGCTTTTATAGGGCTCAGTAATTAAATCAAGACCCACCCTGAGTGGGCGGGGCCACACCTCCATGGAAACAATCCCATCGACAGGTCACACCCTAATCAAAAGTGTCACTAGCCACATCACCATGGATCAACAGAATCCTAATACCCCACAAGACTGGATTGAAAGATCATGGCTTTTTCTTGGGGGTCACAATATATCCAAGCTGGTACAGTGCCCTATTTGCGGAGCTCTCTCCTGACCACCGTCCTCTCCTCTTGGGCTCCTGCTCCTCCATCCTCTCTGGATGCCTCTCATCCATCTACCCGTACTCTGGGATGGTCTCCAGGCTCTATCCTTGGCTCTTTCCTCAATCTCCGGGTTCCATTCCCTCCCAGGGCCTTGCTTCCCATCATTATGTGGGGCCCCCAGGGCTCGTCTGGAGCTGCAGAACCTTTATGCCATTGCTCCTTGGACCTCACACTCCACCAGTCCCAACCGCCCCCCACCAGGCGTCCTGCCTCGGTGAGCTACCACTGCTTACCAGCTGCCCTAACGGGCGCCCGGGGCCACCCACTGGCCTTCACGTGGCTTGATTCCACCTCTTCCCATTTGCCCACCAATGTCGCCACCAGAGGCCGCCTCCACACCAGGACATGTCAGCTGAGTGGGTTTCCAACGGTTACTTTTTGTTTTGTGCAGCTGTATTGAGGTATAATTTGCATGCCCTAAAATCTACCCACTGCACTGATTTTTTAGCAAATGTGTGCAGAGCTGTGCCACCATTGCAACAGTAGAACATTTCCATCGCCCCCCAAAAGTTTCCCACCAGGCCTGTTGGAAGTCAGTCCCCAGTCCCTGCGTCCCTCCCCAGCCCAAAGCAATGGCTGATCTCTCTCTCATCTATAGATCTGCTTTTCTGGATATCCAATATTTACTTCTCATCAGTTTACTGCAAGAAATTGAGGCCCAGCAAGGTTAAGCACTCACTCTGGAGAGGTGACATCACAAATGTGGTGGAGTAAGGGCCTCTGAAATTCTCTCCTCCACAAAAGCTGAAAGAATTTTTACAGAGATCTTGAAATTAACCAAAGGCTTGCAGAATCTGGGGAGTGGATCTCAGTGAGAACAGTCAGCTTTGTGATGTTTTAACCTGCTCTGTTCTCACCACCCTTTACCAGCTCCACGGTAGCCTTGAAAACCAGCAGCCCACAATCCTGGTGAAAATGAGCAGCCACTGGGGAAGGGGGGGAGGTAGAGTAAGGTTGGGGCTTGTTATGGGTTGAACTGTGTTCCCCCAAAAAGACGGGTGTTCTGGTTTGCTAATGCTGCCAGAATGCTAAACACCTGAAATGGATTGGCTTTTATAAAGGGGGGTTATTTGGTTACACAGTTACAGTCTTAAGGCCATAAAGTGTCCAAGGTAACACATCAGCAATCGGGTACCTTCACTGGAGGATGGCCAATGGTGTCCGGAAAACCTCTGTTAGCTGGGAAGGCACGTGGCTGGCGTCTCCTCCAAGTTCTGGTTTCAAAATGGCTTTCTCCCAGGACGTTCCTCTCTAGGCTGCAGCTCCTCAAAAATGTCACTCTTAGTTGCTCTTGGGGCATTTGTCCTCTCTTAGCTTCTCTGGAGCAAGAGTTTGCTTTCAACGGCCATCTTCAAACTGTCTCTCATCTGCAGCTCCTCTCTCAGCTTCTGTGCATTCTTCAAAGTGTCCCTCTTGGCTGTAGCAAGCTCGCTCCTTCTGTCTGAGCTTATCTAGTGCTCCAGTAATCAAGGCCCATGCTGAATGGGTGGAGCCACACCTCCATGGAAATTTTCCAGTGAAAGATCTTGCCCACAATTGAGTGATCACATCTCCATCGAAACATCCAATCAAAAGTCTCCAACCCAATCAATACCAATATGTTTCCTGCCCACACAAGACTGCATCAAAGATAATGGGATTTGGGGGGACATAATATATCCAAACCAACACAACGTGTTCATCTGATCTTGAAAAGGTGGCATTATTTGGAAATAGGGTCTTTGAAGATGCTGTTGGTTAAGATGAGGCCAAATGGGGTTGGGATGTCCTAGTCTAATGGCCATGTGGCCACAAGGCAAAGCCCAAAGCCCAGGAATAGCCAGCAGACCAGCAGAAGCCTGGGCAAGAAGGGCCATCCCTTGCAGAAGGGCGAGACAATGCATTTCTGTTGTTTTTAGCCATCTAGTTTGTGGTGCTTTGTTGCAGCAGCTCTAGGATTCTAACACAGAACTCCTGCAAAGCCCCATTCCCAGAGAAGTCTCATTGTTTGACCAGTCTGGTGTTTCTCTGAAAACCCCACTCACCGGCTGTAATTATTTGCCTGACCTGGAGCTCACCCAGTGCAAACAGCCTTTTCCTCCGGGGTGTTTGTCCACAACAATCAGAGGCGATTGTTGAAGACTGCAGATGCCTGAAGTGGTTTATTAACAGTCAGGGAAAACATAGGCTAACCAGAAACAAAATAATAATAACAAATAAAAAGCTGAGAAATGAGTATCCAAAGGGACTTTGACAGGCTCTGACGCATTCTTAGGACTCAGAGTGTCCTTATGATTGGAGGGAGGTGGGAATGTTGGAGTCAGACAGAAACTTGGAGGTGATACGATGCCAGCTGTGAAGCTGGAGAAAGAAGCCGAGAGCCAGTCCCTAGAAGCTGGGAAGGGCCAAGGAGCAGAGTCTCCCCAGGGCCTGCAGAAGGAATGTAGCCCGGCCACATCTTGATTTTAACCCAGTGAAATCCGTTTCAGACTTTTGACCTCCATAACTGCAAGATAATTCATTTTTGTGGTTTTAAGCCACCAAGTGTGGTAACTTGTCCCAAAATCAGGAGGAAATGAAGGCATATGACAAAACCAGATAAACTCATTGCAATGGGAAAATATCTAGAAAGACAGAAACTGCTGAAACTGACTCAAGAAGAAATAGAAAGTCTGAATAGATCTATGACAAATAAAGAAATTGAATTATTATTAATAATAAAGCTTTCAGCAATAAAAGCCCAGATCAACACCTTCAATGCAGAATTCTGCCAAGCTTTTAAAGAAGAATTAATACTAATCCTTTAAAAACTCTCCCCCACCATGCAAAAGTAAAAGAGGAAACACTTCTCAACTTAACTCTGAGGCCAATATTACTGTTAGCAAAACCAAGCAAAGGCTTCACAAGAAAAGAAAACTACAGGCCACTATCCATTACAAGTATAGATGCAAAAATCCTCAACCATATCCAGTAATATACAAAAAGAATTATATACCCTGACCATGTGAGATTTATACCAGGAATGCAAGGTTGGCACAACATATAAAAATCAACCATATTAATAGAATAAAGAACATCAACCACATGGTCATCTCAATAGATGCAAAAAAAAAATATTTGGTAAGCCCAACACCCTCTTGTGATAAAAAACCAGGAATAGAAGGGAACTTCCTCAATCTGATAAAAGGCATCTGTGAAAACCCACAACTAACCTACTTAATGGTGAAAGAATGAAAACTTTCTCTGTAAGATAAAGAACCAGACAAGTCTGTCTGCTTGTGGCTCTTCTATTCAACATTGTACTGGAGATTTTAACCACGGCATGTAGGCAAGGAAAAAAGACTCCCAGATTGGAAATGAATAAATAAAACCATCTCTATTTTCAGATGACATGATCTTATATAAAGAAAATCCTGAGACCAACTGAAAAAAATATTAAAACTGGTAAACGAGTTCAGCGAAGTTGTAGAATTCAAGATCAATACATAAATATTGATTGTATTTCTATCCACTAGCAATTAACCATGCAGAATGAAGTGAAGAAGACAATTCCATTTATAATAACATGAAAAGAATTCTTAGGAATAAAGTTAACCAAAGAATGCAAGACTGTATACTGAAAACTATAAGACATAGTTGAAAGAAATTAAAGGAGACCTAAATAAGTGGAAAGACATCCCATGTTCATGAATTAGAAGACCCAATATTAAAATGGCAGAATTCCCCAAGTTGATCTACAGGTTCAATGCAATTCTCTCAAAATCCCAGCTGACATCTGTAGAAATTGACAAGCTGATCCTGAAATTCATACAGAAATTCAAGAGACCCAGAGTAGCCCAAAAATCTTGAAAAAGAAGAACAAAGTTGGAGGACTCACAATTCCTGATTTCAAAACATACTACAAAACTACAGTAATCAAAGCAGTGTGGTCCTGACATAAGGACAGGCATACAGACCAATGGGATAGGATCGACATCCAGAAATAAACCCTCACATTTGTGGTCAACTGATTTTTGACAAGGGAGCCAAAAAAACTCAGTGAGGAAAGCATGGTGTTTTCAACAAATGGTGCTGGGAGAACTGGATATCCACATGCAAAAGAAATTAAATCGGACCCCTACCTCTTAACATATACAAAAATTAATTTGAAATTGATTTAAAAAAAAAACAGCTGAGAGTAAGAGCTAACATTATAAAACTCTTAGAAGAAAACAGAATTGTGAATCCTCGTGCCCTTTGATTAAGGGACAGTTTTTTATGTTTGACACCAAAAGTACAAGTAACCAAAGGAAAAAAAATAGACAAATTGGGCTTCATGAAAATTTAAAACATTTATGCTTCAAAAGACCATCAAGAAAGTACAAAGGTATCCACAAAATGGGAGAAAATGTTTGCAAATCATGTATTTGATGAGTTTAGTATCCAAGATATATATATAAAGAACTCTTACAACTCAACAATAAAAAGACAAACAACCCAATTTAAAAATGGGAAAAGGATTTGAATAGATGTTTCTTCAAAGAAAACGTAAATAGCCAGTGAGCGTTACATGAAAATAGGCTCCACATCATTAATCACCAGGGAAATGAAAATAAAAACCAATTCACACTCACGACATGGCTATAATAAAAAAAGACAGACAGTAATAAGTGTTGTAGGGGGTGTGGTGAAGTTAGTAGCCAAAATGTGGAAACAACACACACAAGTCCATCAATAAAATGTGACATATCCACACCTCAGAATGGGATTTTCGCCGTCAAAAGTGATGAAGTCCCAATACATCCTGCAACATGGATGAACTTCGAGAATAGTGAAAAAAAGTGAAAAGAGCCAGACACACACAAAGCACACAGAGTGTGATTCTATTTACATGAAACGTCCCAAACAGGAAAATTCACAGACACATGAAGCAGATGACTGGCTGCCGGGCACTGGAGAGGGGACGTGGGGAGTGACAGCTAAGGGGTACAGGTTTATTTTTGGGGTGATGAAAGGGTTCTGGAATTAGACAATGGTGATGGAACCCTGTGACTATCCTAAAACCACTCAACTGCACCCTTCAATAGGATGAATTTTATATGTGAATTACATCTCCATTTGAAAAATTAAAACAAACAGAGGGAGACTTGCTCTGGCTGGCAGGACCACTGGGGATGTTGAGGGGAGCTGGGGGGACGTGGGACCCTGCCCCTCAGAAAGCCCCATTTGAGCTATGCCTTGCAGAGTGGGGGGATTTTAAGACCCAGAGCATTTTCCTTATAAATAAAAGGTCAGCAACATAAAAATCAGTTTGGTCGAAATGCTTTCTATTTCTTTCTGCTCTCTTCTTCCAAAGAAAAGTGTCTTTTTGGGTGTGTCTTTGGGGTTTGCTGGAGTGTATTTCCACGTAAGGCAAATTTTCCTCTCCTCTTAGGGATGTTTTTCCCAGGGGCAGAAGGAAACACACCAGGGCAGCATCTGCTCCCGGGGGCCAGGATTTGGGATTCTGGTCCTCGAAGAAGATGAAACAAAAGTTTCCCTCCTGCAGGCTGTGGAGGTGCCGATAGCCATGGGGACGTGTGGGCTGTCAGGTGATGGGAAGGATTTCTGTCCTGCTGTGTTTCATTTTGCCACATGTGCTGACGGGGGCTGTGCAAATGCATTTTTTAAGTCTTATATTTAATGTGTCCCCAAATATTTAGGGATAAAACATGTCTAGGTCACGCTTGAAAGATGTTTTAGCAAAGGGAAAAGATACGAAGCAGATGTGATGAAATGTTACTAACTTTTAAATCTAGTTGATAAGTATAAGGGGCTTCAATTTAATAGTTTCTCTCTTCCTTGTGTACATATATATATTTTTTTTTCAAAATTTTCAGTTAAAAATAGTGGCAGGAATTGCAAATTCAAAAGTGTTTTCTCCACTTAACTCAGTTACTTCTAAATAATGTTGTCTGGTATGGGGGAAAAAAAGGATATTAAGGTCTTATCACTTTGCTCTCTGTAAGCTCACTCGGCAGGTGAAATCACTGCCCTCCCCCCTATGTAGGATGTGACTCCCAGGGGTGTGAATCCCCCTGGCAACGTGGGATATGACTCCCGGGGATGAGCCTGGACCCAGCATTGTGGGATGGAGAACATCTTCTTGACGAAAAGGGGGAAGAGAAATGAAACAAAATAAAGTTCCAGTGGCTGAGAGATTTCAAATGGAGTCGAGAGGTCACTCTGGAGGGTGTTCCTATGTGCTATATAGATAACACTTTTTAGTCTTTAGTGTGCTGGAATGGCCAGAGGGAAATACCTCAGCCTGTTGAACTGCAACCCAGTGACCTCGATTCTTGAAGACGATTGTATAACTATGTAGATTACACAATGTGACAGTGTGATTGTGAAAAGCTTGTGGCCCACACTCCCTTTAGCCAGTGTATGGACAGCTGAGTGGAAAAATGGGGATAAAAATTAGATAAGAATAGGGTAGGATGGTGGGGGGTGAAAGGTTTTAAGTGTTCTTTTTTTTGCTTTTATTTTTATTTGGGAGTAAGGAAAAGTTTCAAAAATTGATTCTGGTGTACGAATACACAACTGTATGATGGTGCTGTGAATAATTGTGCACTGTGGATGACTGTAGGGTGTGTGAATATATCTCAATAAAACTGTAACAAAAAAAGTAAATGAACAGTGGGGGGAGGAGGGGAATGGGATGTTTTGGATGTTCTTTTTTATTTTAATTTTTAGTTTACTTTTTGGAGTAATGAAAATGTTCAAAGTTTGATTGTGGTGATAAATGCGCAACTATATGACAATACTGAGAACAACTGATTGTACACTTTGGATGCTTGTATGTTGTGTGAATATATCTCAATAAAATTGCATTTAAAAAAAGCAAATACAGAAAATTAAAAAAAAAAGATTTTATCACTTTGGAAATGAAATAAAATGGTGAGACCTGGGAAACCTACAGATTATTAAAATGAATGCAAATGTAAAAACATACCAAAAAAAAAAAAAAAACAACAAAAACACTTTAACTTTTTGTCAGCAAGCTACCAGCCAGGGGGATTTGCAATCAACTGTCTGATGCTCTATGGAAGCACCCAGACACCCGTCTGCAGGGGGATGGCTAAATCGCACAGCTGCTGGACCACCTTCAAATGTCATGTGGCTGGGGGCGGTGAGGTCTTGTGGCCGGGTGGGGCCTGGGGTTTGCAGTGAGCAGCGATGCCCTCTCGGAAGGGACTGGCTTTTGGGAGGTGCATGGTCTGTGAACCCGGGCGGCTCGGGGCCTGCAGGGCCTGTCTGGGCCTTGGCCCTGGTCTGTCAGCAAGCAGTTGTCTGTGCAAGACATGCCGGAACATTCTGTTTCCTTTGCCTGCAATTCTGGGACCCCTGGCCCTCACCCCGGCCGAGTGTTTTGCTTTCTTCCCTAGGTACAGACTGGAAGGGCCCCATCTCAGTGACGGGGTATTCTTGACGACAGAACAGCCCCTTCCCCAGGCCCGTGACACTGCTAGGAATAGAAACGGCCTGTTTGCACTGCAGCTGTGGGGTGGTGACTGGGGCCCCCCGAGAAGGCCCACGGGGAGCAGCTGGCCGCACTGGAAGGGCTGCCTCACGTCCTCTTCTGGATGGAAATCCCTCTTTCTCAGCCATACATTGTGTTTGACTGGGGAGTGTTTTTCTTGGCTTTAACGCACAGGATTAGTTGGGCTCTTTGTAATTCTTGGTATTGAAGGTATTTTTAACAAATACGGTCAGTATCGTGGGAACATCCTGAGGTCCCGGCCGGCCTGTCGTCTCATCTCAAGTGCGACTCCCACCCCCGGCCTTCCTCTTTAAAGCCTCAAAGCCATTCACTGGATGTCTGTTTTTGTTCGTTTCGGTTTCAAATGGAAGCGTGGATAAAACGGAGGAAATCAGTGCCTTCCCTATGGATGTTTCTTCTTCTTTCTCCTGCCCTGATCTGTGAAAGCAAAGCATAAGGAGTAAGGGACAAACTGCATGGTGTGTCCCCAGGGCAGGGGTGTGGGGGGACCCGTGGCTCAGCCCCTCCCAGCCCTCTATCTGTTAACTGCAGTCCAGGCTGGAGCTATCAAAAATATGCACAGGGAAACAAGGGTCTGCTATCAGTAAAAATCAAGGTGTAATCGTCTGCGCCCGCTGCGTAACAAACGACCACAATCTTAATGGCTTAAAACAAGATGCATTTATTACCTCAATAGTTTCCATGGGTTGGGAATTTGGGCTCGGCTCTGCTTGGGGGACCCCACGAGGCTGCAGACAAGGTGTCGGCCAGAACCACGGGGTCATCTGTAGGTCCAGCAGGATGGAAGTTGACTTCCAAGCTCACTCTCATGGCTGTTGGCCGGATCCAAAAGGGGACGTTGGGCAAGGGCTTGGTTCCTGGCTGCCCATTTCTCGCCACATGGGCTTCTCCCACGTGCCAACTTGCTTCATCCAAGACAGCAAGGAGGAGAAGTCAGAATCTTTTGTAATCGAACCGTAGAGTGACATCCCCTCAGCGTGGCCATGTTCCGTTGGTCAGAAGCACGTTACTCAACGGGCCAGCCGGTGGGGTTCTGGGGCCGTCTTGGAAGCTGCCCACTGCAGAGGAATTTAAAAATGATTGTACCCACTGCTCATGTGTGCGTTTACTTCTCGGCTGTGTTAGGTGGCACAACTTTTTCAGAAAGTACTTTGGCTTCTGGGTCAAGGGGAGGAGCTCCAGGGGGAAGTACCAGCTCCGGGATCCTCCAGCAATTTCCTCGACTGCTCTGGTGCCCCGTTTCTTCTCGTTTGGAACAGGGAGGATGGCCAGGGAGGTGCTGTTTGTGACATTTTTTAGATTAGAAGAGGTGATAAGTATTAAGAGCTGGTCAGGGCACCTCACTCCTCGTACACACTCAGAGTTCTCATTGAAGGGATGAGTGAATGGTCTCTTGTGGTGATGTCCCCTTTTGGGGGGTCTTTTTCAGATTATTTGGGTTCCTGAGGAAGTGACACGTCCCCCAGCTTCTGGAAGTGGGGGGAGGTCAGGGCTTGCCTTATTTTAGGGAATAGGGCACTCGAAGGGGCTCCGCCGTGCTCACAGCTCAGGCAGGAGGAGAAGGGGCTGCCTGGCAATATTTTTCTGGCTTCCATTTTAAAGGAAATGTTTTTTTTATCTGATTATGAAAATGACACTGCTGGTGGCAAGACCCTACAGGAGGGGACAGGATGCACTGTCATCCCACCCTCCAGGAGGGGTCCGGCCTGGGTATGGGGTCTCCTGATGGGGACACGGGCTGGGCCCACCCAGACCCACCCACCCGGGACCCCCGGGGATGGACCCAGGCCCTGCCCACGGAGCACCCTGGGAGCATCCTCTCCGGTGGGTGAGCTCGCACCCTCCAGGCAGTTGTCTGTGTTGCTGCCGGCTTCCAGAACTTTCTCTCTGCATTCCCATGCTTATGTATTTACGAGACAATATAGTTTGGGCTTTTTTTTTTTTTATTATTTTTCCTTAAACATAGTGTCCTGTGGCTCCCTAGTTTTCCACTCGGAAGTGTGTCTTGGATATTTTTCCATGTCAGACACCTAACTGACCCCCGTCCCCCATTTTCATTGCTTCCTGGAGGTCCAGGCTGTGGACACACAGTTTTGCATTTACCACCCCTGCGTGAGATCGTTCAGGATGCATTTGGGGTTTTGCTCTGACAAACACGGCCGCTGCCATCTGTCTTGGTTTTCTTCATTGCGCATGTGTGTGTGTGTCCCTACGGGAAAAAAAGAAATCAAGAATCAGAATTCCTGAGTCTGCGATGATGCATATGTAAAATTTTGATAAATGATGTATTACCCTCAAACACATCTGTATTATAACTCTTGCCAACAGCCTATCTGAAAAACGTGCTCGTCATCCTGGCTATTACTTAATATTATCAAACTGCTTTGATATTTGATAACCTGATGGATGAAAAAGAGGATCTCATTTCAACCTACATTTTACTGAGTTTGGACCCCTTTGCAACATGCTTATTGACTGTTTTCATGTCCTGCTTTGTGAATGGATTGTCTGATTTTGTTGGGTAGCTAGTCTTCTTATTATGATGTAAAGATTCTTTCTGTATTCTGCCATTAATTCTTTGCCTATTACATACATTGCAAACATTTTCTCCTAGCCTATCAGTTTGCTTGTCGCTTTGTTTTTGGTGTCTTTTGTTATAGAGAAGTATGTATATTTATGTAGCCAAATTTATTGGTATTTTCGGTATGGCTTCAGAATATTATGATTTGCTCTCCCTGATCCATGCTCACAAACCAATTGACCTATGTTTTCTTAGTTTTCTTTTGCTCATGGCTGTCATCAGTATTGATGTTCTTGAGCCAAAGACCACCAGGGACCATCTGTAGCAAGAAAAATAGGTTTATTGCTTATGGCAGCAAAGAAGACGGTACATCCTGGGGTGTCCAGTTTGCTAGAGCTGCCGTTAGGCAAAATGCCAGAAATGGATTGGCTTTTATAAAGAGGATTTACTAGGTTACTAATTTACAGTTCTAAGGCCATAAAAATATCCAAACCAAGGCATCAACAAGAGGATACCTTCACTGAAGAAAGGCTGATGGCGTCCGGAACACCTCCGTCAGCTGGGAAGGCACGTGGCTGGTGTCTGCTGGTCCTGTGCTCCTGGGTTCTGGTTTCAAAATGGCTTTCTCCAAAATGTCTCTGTGCTTCTGTCTCTCTTAGCTCCCCTTTCTCAGCTCCTCTGCCTCCTTGCTTGTTCTCCCAGGGCATTTCTCTCTAAGCATCTGGGGGTCCTCTCTTAGCTTCTCTGGGGCAAACTCTGGCCTTCATCTCTTAGCTCAGCATCTCCAAACACCCTTCTGTCTGCATCTCCCAGCGTCTGGGTCTGTGTGGGCTCCCAGCTCTCTTAAGAACACCACTGATCAAATCAAGACCCACCTTGAATGGGTGAGGTCACATCTCCATGGAAATAATCTAATTAAAAGTCCCAGCACAGTTGGGTGGGTCACATCTCCATGGAAACAACCTAACGAAAAGCTCCCACCCACAATAAGTCTGCATCCCAGAGACTGGATTAAAAAAACCTGGCCTTTCCTGGGGACATAACAGCTTCAAACAGATGGCTACTAATGGAATCCACAGAGAGAGAAAAATAGCCAAGGGAAGAAAGAACAAAAGCAGGGACATGCACGGCAGTGGTGGAAGTGTGCTACGAGATGCTGTCGTCTGCTCAGGGACCCCTGGTTCTGGGACCCCCCAGCCCAGGTGCAGGGAGGTGGTGTCTCTCCCCCTAGCAAATTACTCCCCTCCTAGTAAAAATAGTCATGGGGACGTGGGCCGTTCTCTGAAGGGCACCTTCTGAGGCTGTGTAGTTCAACTGTTGAGCTCAGTGGATAGCAAAGCCTTGAGATACTATAAGTAACAAGCAGAAACTCTTGCCCATAGTGAGCCTAAAGTGGCTCAAACAGATTTATTATAATAACTCACATTATCAGAACAGAGAGGAGCGGAATCCTCAATTAAAGCATCACACCACTAGTTATCGAGTCAGTGATGGTTTGGGGAATAAGAGAATCTCTAGGCTTTCGATTCGTTCCTTTAGTTGTATCATGAATGTCAGCAATTTATAAGTGTGTTTCAACCCAGATACAAAGTATTTTTGTAGACGGTGTTAATGTCATCTTTGTACATGAATAAGAGTATTTTTTTCATGGAAAGTTACATGACAATTGAATAGACTTTTTTAGCAGATTTTACTTATAATTAACCTAGGAACATGAAAATTTTCATTTTATTTGACATTTTTTTGGAGCCTAAATTTAGTAAGTGTGCCAGTTTGAATGTATATACCATTATCTTTGATGTAATCTTGTGTGGGCAGACGTATCAGTGCTTATTAGACTGTAATTCTTTGAGTGTTTCCATGGAGATGTGACCCACCCAACTGTGGTGATGACTCTCATTGGATAATTTCCATGGAGGTGTTACCCCACCCATTCAGTGTGGACCTTGATTAGTTTACTGGAGCACTATATAAGCTCAGACAGAAGGAGCAAGCTTGACACAGCCAAGAGGGACACTTTGAAGAATGCACAGAAGTTGAGAGAGGAGCTGCAGATGAGAGACAGTTTGAAGACAGCAGTTGAAAGCAGACTCTTGCTCCAGAGAAGCTAAGAGAGGACAAATGCCCCAAGAGCAACTGAGAGTGACATTTTGAAGAGGAGCTGCAGCCTAGAGAGGAACATCCTGGGAGAAAGCCATTTGGAAACCAGAACTCCAGAGCAGACGCCAGCCACCTGCTTTCCCAGCTAAGAGAGGTTTTCCGGACACCATTGGCCATCCTCCAGTGAAGGTACCCGATTGTTGATGACTTACCTTGGACACTTTATGGCCTAAAGACTGTAACTCTGTAGCCAAATAAACCCCCTTTTATAAAAGCCAGTCCTTCTCTGGTATTTTGCATCCTGGCAGCATTAGCAAACCACAGCAGTAAGCAATAGGTCTCTCTCAGTCATTGTGAATAAATGTGCATTTAGAGAATGTCAAATAAATCAATTCATTCCTGCTATCCTTCCTTTAAAAAGGTGAAGGAGCAAATCTTTGTTTCATTCAGTGGCCATTCTGGGAAACCCAAAGATAGTTAAGGCATAAAAAGACATCCGTATGTTTTTGTGCTCAATTTGGGAAAAACAATGTCAAAGCAGGTTGTCACAGAATAAAACACATGCTTCAGAACAGATGATATTCTGAAAACATGACAACAAAAGAAGACAATGGTTATTGGGAACCTTAATGTTTTAGAAAATGAGGAATCTTTTTTAAAAAAGGACTCAAGAGTATGTTGTAAAGCACAGAGATTTAATAGAATATTTTAATGGTAAAACAAAATATGGTAGTTCTTGAACTTGCTAACTGCAGTTAAGGTGGTTACAGAAGTGAATATCCTTGTTCTTGGGAAACGTGCATGAGGCATTAAGTGCTCAAGGAGTGTGATGTGGACAAACTACTCTAATGCATAGAAAATTGATAGATAAATAGACAGACAGAGGGACTGATAGAAAGATAGAATGATACAGCAAAAGTGGCAAAATGTTAAAATTGGTGGGTCCCAGTATGGGGGGAGTATGTTGGAGTTCTCTGTATGGGTTTTGTAATATTTTGCAACTGTCCTGTACGTTTGAAATTATTTCAAAATAAAAAATTTAAGAAAATGAAAGGAAGAGTGGTTCTCGCTCTAGTACACAGAACCTCACTCCATCCAGTTCTCCCCGAGACATCCTCACATCTCCACCCAGCCTGATGCTGGTAAAGGGGGTCCTGGGGGGAGCAGCCCCCAATTCTGTCATTATCAGGGGAGCCCCGTCCCCAGGCTGCGGGGCTAGATGGGGCCATTTCCCAGGAAAGCTCCCCTAGCCTTCCCCCTCCCCAGCCTCCCCTCCTCCACAGCCTGCCCCCTCCACAGCCTCCCCTCTCCCCCAGCCTCCTCCCCTCCTCCCCAGCCTCCCCTCCAACCCCAGCCTCCCCTCCTCCCCCAGCCTCCTCCTCCCCCAGCCTCCTCCCCTCCTCCAGCCTCCCCTCCAACCCCAGCCTCCCCTCTCCCAGCCTCCCCTCCTCCCCCAGCCTCCTCCTCCCCCAGCCTCCTCCCCTCCTCCAGCCTCCCCTCCAACCCCAGCCTCCCCTCTCCCAGCCTCCCCTCCTCCCCAGCCTCCCCTCCTCCCCAGCCTCCTCCCCTCCCACAACCTCCCCTCCACAGCCTCCCCTCCTCGGTTCCCGGTGCCTCCATCTCCCTCCCGCATGGTCCAGGACTGAGTTCCCGGCTTGTCTGGTTTGCTGTGTGGGGCACACCCAGCCCTTCCACTCTCTGTTGCCCAAATCTTCTGCTTTCTTCATTCCTTGCCGGTTGAGGAGGGAGCTGGGCTAAACCCATTTATCTACTATGTTAACACCAGAAGTTCCAACCATTTCTTCTGATAGTTTAATAATTTTACTGTGTACCTGGAGCTCCCTCATGAGCCTGCAGTTTATTTTTCTGTAGAAATTAGGATGTGAACCTTTATTTTTTCCCCAAGTGGATGGCCAGTTGTTCCAATATGATTGACTGGTGTGACAATTTTTCTGTTATATGAGCAACAATTTAGAGAATATTGAGCACATCCATCTCTACGCTCACTTGGGCGTATTTTCTGGGGTTAGATTTCTTGAACTGGAATTACCTGGTCAAAGGTTCTGAGCCTTTTGAGCCCCTGGTGCATGGAAGCTCTAGATGCAGTTCCTGAGCGTCCACCCCCTCCAATGGACCCAGGACCTCCTGGTGTCTCCTGACCATGGCCAAAGCCGGCCCGGGTGGCAGTTCCCGAGGCACCTGCATGTTCTCGCAGAGCTGGCTGGGTCAGGATCCCCCGGGGGAGTTGTTAAAAAAATATGTATATAGATATGTACGTATATTTGAGACGTTCACTTCTGGGAAGATGGTGTAGACATACTTGTCTCTATTCCTCCTGCTGAATATCCAGCAAACCCCATGATTTCCACCCTCACGAGGAGGTAATGAGGTGCTGGAGTGACGTCAAAGAAGGACACATAGGAAGCCGGGCTCTGCCCCGGTGTCAGTGGAGACCACGCAGGGAAGCCCGGATTCCCAACCCACCCACGGTCCAGAGGAGGGGCCCCACCCCTCGGTTCCATGGGGTCGACTGTGGGGCGGGAATTCTACCCCCACCACTTAGCAATGAGCAGTGCCCCCTCCCCTGCCGGAGCAGGGCCAGAAAAGATCCAAGAGAGGTTAAGATCCAGAGTCTCGGAACACAGAATTTTCCAGGTTTCAACCAAAAATCACTCATCATACCAAGAACCAGGGAGATTTCAGACTGGATGACAAAAAGACAAGCAATGGACACCAACACTGGCTTCAACTCTCCTCTTTCAATGATTGATAGAACAACTAGACAAAAAATCATCAACAGGAGCTAATCAACATTTATTGAACGCTCCATTCCAACAACAGCAGAAAACATATTCTTTTCATGGGCCTGTGAAACATATACCAAGAAAGACCATTTCTGGGCCATCAAACAAACCTTGATAACTTTTTAAAAGTTGAAATCATACAGAGTGTGTTTTCTGATCACAATGGCTTCAAACTAGAAATTAGTAAAAGAAAGATAATAGGAAAATCTTAAACACTTGGAAACCATCAACCCACTTATAAATAATCTGTGGGTCACAGAAGAAGTGTCAAGAAAAATTTTTTAAAAATTGAATTTAAAATGAAAATGCAACATATCAAAATGTGTGGGCTACAGATAAAGGAGTGCCAAGGGAAATTTATAGCACTAAATGCATATATTAGAAAAGAGGAAGAGTCTCAAATCAATAGTCTAAGTGTAAACATCAGAATCCTAGGAAAAGAAGAGGGAAGTCAACTCAAAGCGGGCAGAAGGAAGATAAGAAATCAATGAAATTGAAAACAAAAATAATAAAGAAAATTACTGAAAAAAGAGTTCTGGCTCATTGAAATGATCAATCAAATCGACAAATCTTTAGCAGCACCAACAAGGGAAAAAGAAGACACAAATTACCAATATCAAGAATTGAAACAGGAGCTATCACTACAGACCATGCAGATATCCAAAGGATGATAAGGAAACACTGAGTAACTCTGCATTCATAAATTGGACAACTTAGATGAAATGGACCAATTTCTTGAAAAACAAAAACTACTACAACATACCCAAAATCAAATAGATAAATTAAATAGCCCTATAACTATTAAAGAAATTGGATTCATAATTTTAAAGCTTCCAAAAAAGAAATCTCCAGGCTCATATGCTTTCAGCATATGAAATTATATGAAATCTTTAAAGAAGAATTAACATCAATTCTACACAATCTCTTCCAGAAAACAGAAAAGTGTGAACACTTGCCAATTCATTTTATGGAGCGACTATTACCCTGATACAAAAACCAGACAAAGATAGTACTAAAAACGAAAACTATGAGCCAATATCCTCATGCATATTGATGCAAAAATCCTTAAGATATTAGCAAATGGAATTCAACAATATATAAAAATAATTATACACCTTGAGCAAGTGAGGTTTATTTCTGGGATGCAAGTTTGGTTAAACATTAAAAAATCTGTTTAATGTGGTGTAATCCACCATATTAACAGGCTATAAAATAATCACATGATCATGTCAATTAAGAAAAAGTATTTGACAAAATTCAACACTCATTCATGATAAAAATCTAAAAATAGGAATAGAGGGGAATTCTCTTGGCTCCATAAAGAGCATCTGCAAAAAACCTACAGCTAATATCATATTTAACAGTGCAAGATTGAAGGCTTTCCCTTTATGATCAGGAACAAGGCAAGGATATCACTCACCACTCTTATTTAACATAGTGCTGGAAGTTCCAGCCATTGTAATAAAGCAAGAAAATAAAATAAAAGGCATAGAGATAGGAAAGTGAGAACTAAAACTGTCTCTATCTTAGGTGACATTGATTATCTGCATAGAAAATGCCAAAGAAAACACAGAAAAACTCTTAGAACTAATAAGGGAGTTAGTAAGGTCACAGAACACAAGTTAAACATTCAACAATAAATTGTTTTCCTATGTGCCGGCAATGAACTCACGGACACCGATATTAAAAACACTATACCATTCACAATTGCTCAAAAAAATGCAATAGATGTAACCTAATGAAATATAGACAGGACTTATAGCCTACAAACTACACAACGCTGAAGGAAATAAAAAGAAGGAAGTATTGATAAACACAACAACCAGGGTGGATCTCCAGGGGATGATGCTGAGTGAAACGGCCAATCCCAGAAAGAGTACATAGCGTGCGAGTCCATTTATGTAACAGTCTTGAAATGCAAAACCGTCAAAATGAAGAGATCAGTCGTTGAATTTCTCTGAAGAACAAATCTGAATCACATAGACTGTAAGTTAAGTTCGCTTAACACTTAAGTACATGTAGCAATAAACCAGCATCTGCTTTAGAAAATAAAAATTAAAAATACCCAGCCCAGGGCCACCCTCAGAGGCCCCATCAGGAGCCCTTGAGCAGAGTCCAGATAATCTATATATTTTCAAAGCTTTTAAGCCCTTCTTTTGCACCCCATAGTCTGGGGGATCAGGCCAAGGATTTGCATTCCTTTGTGTTTCATCCTCGGCCCTCCCTTCAAAGCTAGTTTTCCTCTCCTTCCTCGGCTTCCCCCTGGGACTGACGTGGCCGCTCTCCCCGGAGCCCACAGCTCCAGGGGTGATTGCATGTCCCCTGGGGTCCCCAATGGGGGTGGGGGCCTCCCCTTTCTGCACAGTTGGTTAAGGGGCCGCCTGCTGATTTCCCTCCCTGTGACAAAGGCGTCCTGCTCCCTGCTCAGGGAGCTTGTTTGTTCTCCGCTGGCCACGAGGCCAGCTCCCCCCTTGAGCTGTGTCATCGTTGCCAAAGAAATGAATTGCATCACAGCCTGAGGTTTCCACACGGCCGGGGCGGGCGAGGAGGGGGCCGGCGGTCAGCAGGGAGAGGGGCGGCCGCGGTGGGTGGGTGTGCACCGCCCCGGTGCCTGGAGCCTGCAGTTGGCTTCTCCCTTTGTGGTCACAGCTGGCGAGTGTGGACACCCCAGGCAGAGCCGGAGAGAGGGCAGGCTGGTGGAGCTCTCCGGGCTGTGTCTTTACTCGGTTCTCTCCAGCTGTCCCCCTGGCTGCACCCGCCCCCGAGTGAGACCACCGTCACCCCCATTCCTCCTGCAGCAGGTTGGATGGGACACCCCCTCTCCCAGCTGCCTGGGCCTCTCTCGCCCAGCTAAGTCCTGAACCCTGACCCTCCACAGTGCAGGGCACTTCCCGAGGGGATCTGCTCAGCCCCTGCCCAGGGCCTGCTCAGCTTGGGCTCCCTGCCCCTCGGCCGCTGCCCCTAAACCTCTAGGCCAGCTTGAGGGGTCCCCCCTGGACCCCTTCCCTGCAGCTCCCACAGCAGCCTCAGCCCCTCTCTGTTCCGGGGCATGGGGTTGCTGGTGGCCCCGAGGCCATTGCTGGTGACCAGTGTCACCCCCTACGATGGCCAGAGACCCCCCCAGTCACGGCCCTGGCACACGCCCCTGGCTGGCCCTTCGCTGGCGACCCCTGCAGCTGGGGGTCTGACTCCCATCCTCATCCCCCAGGGGCGTCTGGACGCCGGGCATCGAGGGCTTTGGCTGCCCCGTCGGCCCCCCGGGGCTCACAGACACCACGTGACCACAGCCCTGCTCCCAGGCCCTCCCGGGGGTCAGAGTAGGAAGCCAGGCCTCCCCCTGCCCGAGGGCCCATCCTCAACGTGCCCACGTTCCCTTCTCGTCCCCTCTGAGTGGATCTGCGCGCGGCTCCCCGGCTGCGCCAGCTGCTGCCATCTCTGCTCTCACTACCATCTCCGGGCATCCTGCTGAGATGGTGCCGTCGCCATCACTCCCGCCACCGCCACTGCTCCAGCGCTGCTGCCGGGCTCTTGTCCGGGACACACGGGGTGCCTGGGCCTTCCCCGGGAGCTTTTCCCAGGAACAAGGTTGCTCAGCTCAAGCACTAAATTCAGGAAATTTAACGTCAATGCCACGCTGTTATCAGTTACACATTCAAGTTCAAATTTCACCCATTGGGCCATGATATTCCTTCCAGAACTTTCTCCCCAGTCCTGGGCCACGTTCTGCTGCATTTTGCTGTCATGTGCCTAGAGGGTTCCCCTGTCCTTCCCCGTCCCCCTGTCCTTCCTCGTCCCACTGTCTTACTGTGCGTCCATCGGCAGCCGTTTCTCCCCGTGGTGACACGCGGGCCACACACGAGCGGCCCCGGGTCCTCCTCCGTGAGCCGTGACGTCCCGGGTCCGTGGTGGCCGCCCCGTCTCCCATCTTTGTAATGGATGGAGGCTGAGGACACGTCTGAGTCGGAGGAAACAACCGTTGCTCAACCGCTCCCGAGCATCCTTGGCGAGTTTTGCCCAAGTGACCGTGAACCACCACTACTCGCAGGCCATCGCTGCTCCACACTCACCAGCTGCCGTCCAGCCCCAGGAAGAGCCGCCCCGACCCGTCCCACATGTCCACTCCCAGGGTGGATCTGTGGGCTTCCCCTCCTGCTGCGATGGCAGCCCCCTGACTCACGATCGATTGTGATGCCGCCACGCCGGCCCCTCTGCCCTCCCGATGTGGCCCCGTCGTCTCGGAGCCCCCCTCGCTCTCCGGTCCCCACATGCTCCAGGCTCCCCTCCTGGCTTCTCCGGAATCAGCCTCTCCTCCATGGAGCCCTGGTTCCTTTGGTTGGGAGGTTTCCAGACACCAAGATCTGGCTTCTAGGGGTGCCCATTTAGCCCAGTGTCGTCTAAGTCCTGGAGTGGACAAACAGACAAATATGTTCCATTTCTATATGATCATACGTCACCTCTAATCCACCCGACACCCAGACTCTCCCTTGCTCCCTCCAACTCGTGTCTACGTCTCCCGGCTCCCGCAGCCACAGCCTAACTCCCCACATCTTCACTTCTTTTAGCTTTTACCTCATCCTCCTAACACCCGAAATCGTTCCCAAATCGCAACACCCATCCTCAGCCAACAACAACCCTACCCAGATTTGCTTGTGCATCTTCTTCTTTTTAGACAGAAGGTATTTAATCGGAGTATTGTGTTCAAAGGGTACTCAGATTCTTTCTTCTATTTTTGTCTTCTATGTGGCGTATTTGAAATACGGTTAGCTGCAACCGTCTCCTCTTGCACGCCGTGTCAGGGTCTACCCCTTCCACCATTCTTCTTGATTTAATTTTATCTCTGACTCTGGAAAATATCACCCAGATCCTCAACCAGGAAGTCTGAGGGTCCACACTGTCCCTTTCGCCCATAACAACTAATTCTGTTCACTTCTGGTTTCCTTTCCCGGTTTCTTTGACAAACATCAGGATTTATATATTAATGTACACCCTTCTTCCTTCTTCAAGCAAAATGTACAGCATTTTTATATCCCTCAATGCCCATTGGAGGTTTGTATCTTTTTTTCCTATTTTCCTATCCTTTCCCCCCTTGACTATTCAGAGCTTTTTATATATTGGCGACATTGGCACATTATCCGTGGTGTGTGCTGCAGATATTTTCCCCCTTGTCATTTTTCATTGCAGAAGCATTTACTTTTTATGTAATCAAATTGAGCAATCTTTTATTTTAGGTGCTGTTTTGAGTCCTAGTTAGAAAACTTCTTTCCACAGCCAGTTGCAAAGGAATTCACCGCAGTTTCCTTCTTGGTTTCATTTGTTAAATTGAGCTCCATCTCTGTTCCCTGGTGTCCCGTTTGCTAGAGCTGCTGTTAGCAACATACCAGAAATGGATGGGCTTTTATAAAGGGGTTTTATTTGGTTACACAATTACAGTCTGAAGGCCATGAAAATGCCCAATCTAAGGCATCAACACGAGTGTACCTTCACCAAAGGAAGGCCGATGGGGTCTGGAAAACCTCTGTTAGCTGGGAAGGCACGTGGCTGGTGTCTGCTGATCCCGGGTTGTGTCCCAGCTCCTCTCTCAGCTCCTGTGCATTCTTCAAAATGTTGCTCTTGGGGTGTTTTGTCCTCTCTTAGCTTCTCCGGAGCAAACTCTGGACTAGCATAAGTCTGCTTCTAACGGCCGTCTCCAAAATGCCTCTCTCAGTTGCTCTCCAAAATGTCACTCATAGCTGCTCTGAGCTCCTGTCTGTGAATTCCTTTATACTCCAGTGATCCAATTAACACCCATCCTGAATGGGAGGGGCAACACCTCCTTGGAAATTATACAATCAAACGTTTCACTCACAGTTGATTGAGTCACATCTCCATGGAAACACTCAGTGAATAGATTCCAACCTAATCAACACTAACACATCTGCCCCCACAAAATTGCATCAAAGATAATGGCATTTTGTGGGACATAACACATCCAAACTGGTACACCTGGGTAGTTGAATGTCACAGGATATAGGGGCTGAGCCTCCTTTTATTTTCTCCCAAATGACTTCCCAGTTGGCCCCAAAGTCATGCATCAAAAAATCCATCTTTGCCCCAGTGATCTGAGATGCCCCAGTGTCAAATTCTGAATTTCCAGATGAGCTTGGAACCGTTTCTGATTTTTTATAGCAGCTGTGCCCTATAGACATATAATTAATACAAGCCACGTGAGTAATTAAAAATTTACTAGTAGCCACATTAAAAAAAGAAACAGGTGAAATTGCTTTTAATATGTTTTCTAACCTAATATATTCAAAATATTACCACATCAATTTGATGTCCATATAAACAAATTATTAGAGAGTTTACATCCTTTCTTTGCACGGAGGCTTTCAAGTCTGGGTGTGTTTTGCACGTGGAGCTGGTAACAGCTAGACCAGTCATTTCCCAGTGGCCTCCGAGCTGGACACGCTGGTTTGACCGTCCAAGACATCTGTGTGTCAGGCAGCGCTCTGTCCTTCCCAAGTGGACACCAAGGTAACTTAATGGCCATGTCTGTCTTCCCAGAGAATGTTCTCATTCGCCGGAGGAATTGTCTTCTTGAAACACCCAGGCCAGCTGGCCTTTTGGCAAAAAGCATAAGAAATTTCAAGTGGTCTGGGAAAATGTGGGTCCCGGTTTGCTAACTGAGGTCCGTTCATCTGTCACACTGTGTATTTTGAAAATTGAATTTTCTTTTGGTTTCTCAAACTCAAAACCGGCTTCGTAACAGTTTTTTGGAAATTTTGCTGAATGTGAAAATGAAAACAGAAGCTACCATTATACCCAGGTGAGTGCTTGATTTCTTGGGCTGCCAAGACGTAAATTCAGTCATACAGACTGCATTTTTCTTCTTTAGGTTTTGGATCAGCTCGCTAACATCCTAGACATCAAAAGAAGTTCTATTCAATTGCCTTCCTAGTAACCTCTATTTTTCTGGTTTATTCCATCTTAGTGTTTCCACTGTGGCTAATCCTTCATTTTAAGATTCTCATCCAGGAAAGAGTCAGGGCTTTTCGGGAGTTCCCCGCCCGGCTCCTGGATGGATGGCGTCTGAGGTTAGCCCCAGAAAGAATGAATGAACACCCCCTACTTGTCCAGCTCTCTGCATGACACCTGTCACCAATTGCTCATCTCTCACAGAATGAGAGCTTCAAGTTTTCATCTAGAAAACCCTGAGCAAGGCAGAGCTCCTGGGTCTTACTAAGAAGTCAGCCGGTTCTCCCCGCCAAGCCCACGCCTGGTGGTGGGGCAGGCGGCCAGGGGTCCCCCGGGGACTTTGGCACTTTTCTTATGGCTTGGCCTCCTTCCGTAATTCATTTATTTATTATTATTGTGGTAAAATGCACATCACATGGAATTCACCATTTTCACCAAAGCATGCAAGTCAATGGCATTGGGTACATTCCAAATGTTATGCAACCACCAGCTCTATCACATTCCAGAAACTTTTCATCACCCCAAAGGAGATGCTGCACCCATTAGCTGTCAGCACACTCTCCCTCCAGCCCCTGGTCTCCCCAACTCTACTTTCTCTCTCCACGAGTTTGCCTATTCTAGATCCCTCATGTAGATGCAATTGTACGACATCAGTCCTTTGTGTCTGGCTTATTTCGCTCAGCATAATGTCTCTGAGGTTGTAGTGTGCGTCAGGACTGAGTTCCTTTTCATGGCTGAATAATATTCCATTGCACGATTTGGCTGCATTTTGTCTATCTTTTCACCTGTCAATGGACACCTGGGTAGCTTTGGCCTTTTGGTTTTGGGGAATAATGCTGTGGTGAACGTGTGAGCATGGTGTTTGTTGAACGCCTGTTTTCAGTTCTTCTGGATTTGTCAGAGCCCCCCCAGCTGGCTTCCCAACATGGGAGTGACTCCCCTCTTTGTGCCACTGGCCACCAGCCCTGACCCACACGCAGTCTGCAGTCCCCTTTCATTGCTCTCCAATGTGCCTCTCTCCTTTTTACAAAGCTGCAGAGCACACTTTGTTTTGACCATGAACTTTCCCCTTCTTAGAAAGCCAGCTCCGTGGAGGGTGGGATTTATGTGTGCGGCTCGTCATGGCATCCCCAGCTCAGCAAACTAAGAGTCCCAGCCTCGGAGGCCCACGTGGGAGGTGACGGCTGTGTCCAGGTGAGGACCCAGGCTGGAGGGCACACACAGACCCGGAGGTCCGCCCTTGGGCAGCAGGAGTGGGTTCAGGCCCCAACTTGGCCCAAAGGCCCCCAGCCCCAGGGTGATCTGACAGGCAGAGCCACGAAGCCTGGGCCCGAGCGGGTGTCACCAGCTGTGAAGGTGGGAGTGGCTGCACCTACCTGTCAGGTGGCAGCCCATCAAGGCTTTCCAGAAGAACCTAAGCCTGCACGCGTGTGGCGACACCCAAACATAAAGGACACTGACCCTGGGTGACGGTGCACACGGCCATCGCAGGCCCGGCTGTCCCTGCCAACTCCAGTTGACATTTGGGGCTCTGTGTGCAGTTGTCCCTGAGACACCTCTGGCAGCAGAGCTGGAGACACGGGGTGAGATCCCTGGGAGTGCCACGGGGCCACGTCTCTGTTATATTGAGCTGCTCCGTGTCCAGATGAGCTTGGTGTCTGGATCCAGGCAGGGCTGGGAGAAAGAGACCTTGGGGGACCCCTTCCCGGGCAGCTGGGTCGGGGGGAGGGTCTGCCGTGCACTCTGCTCCCAGCTCCTTGTGTGCTGGCTGCTGGGACAGCACGGCCACTCCCCTGTCCCCGTGCCACCCGATGGAGTCAGTCGGAGGAGACAGATGATAAATCGAGAAAATGCAGGTGCAGATCGGTGCTGCACTAAGCAGGCTGGGGGTGGGGGTGGGGGTAGGGCCCATGTCAGGAGAGAAGGGGTCCCCAACTTTCAAAGACCACAGGGGCAGACTCCAGGGCCCCCGGGAAATGATCGTGGTGCATCTGGGGGAAAGCAGGGGGCTGATGGGCCTGAGCTCCGAGGCTGGGGGACAACATGGGGCAGGCGTCAGAGAGGGGGTCTCAGGCACCCCTCGTGGGCTCTATGTCCATGGCATGGGGTGGAGCATGTGAGTTGGACGGTGCATTTCTGAAAAGTCACCACAGCGGGTGGAGGATGAGTTTTAGGGTCAGACAGAACCCCTTCACTTGCCCCCGGAGAACTGAGGCAGCACAGACAAAAGTGTTTGGTGGGGACGGAACTATGTGGGCAAATTCCGAGTATATTTTGGGGGAAGTATGGGCTGCACTCACTGATGTCTCGGTTGCAGGAGATGAGGGAAAGGGGAAAGTTTGCTAACTCTGAGGAATGCAAAACACCAGAGATGGATTGGCTTTTATAAAAAGGGGGTTTATTTGGCTACACAGTTACAGTCTTAAGGCCATAAAGTGTCCAAGGTAACACATCAGCAACTGGGTACCCTCACTGGAGGATGGCCAATGGTGTCCAGAAAACCTGTTAGCTGGGAAGGCATGTGGCTGGCGTCTGCTCCAAAGTTCTGGTTTCAGAATGGCTTTCTCCCAGGACGTTCCTCTCTAGCAAGCTTGCTCCTCTTCAAAACGTCACTCACAGCTGCACTCCCTTCCGTCTCTTTGAGTCAGCTCATTTATATGGCTCCACTGATCAAGGCCCACCACTGCTCTGAAGTAGGGTTGGGGTGGGGGTCCCATCCACAGGTGGTCTCTTAGCTGTCTCCTTCGACTCACAAGGCGCCGGAAGGTTGTCGCCTATGGAAGGTGTCCCGGGTTCATCTCTTTGCACCTCAAACCTGTGATCCCCGTTAGAAAGGGCCTGCACCTCATCAGCTCAGGGCTCAGTGGGTTTGGGCTTCATCAGGTGACCTCCCACTCAAATCAGCGTATAGGACAGACGATGGTTTAAAAGTAAAGAGCACTCAAGAGTTCACCTTGAACACATTTTTACTAAAGGAGCACTTCAGGTAAAAGGAACAAGTTTATAATGTAACAATTAATTGATACATCACCAAGCCTGGGAGCCCCCACTCCTCCAGACACAGCCGGACATGAGATCAGAGAGCTCCCCTCGTCTCGGTGACAGAGAGTTTACAGCATCTTGATTTAGAGTCATTTTCCATTTTTACATTAAATGATGCTTCATGACCACAAATGTCTCAGGAAGCAAAGCATCTCGATCCAGGAGCTGTTCAATATCAAAGGAAGGTATCCACGTTATCAGAGACTTAGCCTTGAATGCCTGTAAAACTCTATTGATAATATTTTTACTAATTAAGCTGTCATTTCTGTAAGAGCAATATAACATACTTTTACTTGTATAAAAATTAGAAAAGAGATTACTATTCCCTCTCTCTAACTTGTTAATATAGTTTTTTTATTCTGTTCTATTGATTAGTTCAGTCATTACATCATATTGATAAACATACACTTGATTGGACTGTATTCAACCTTGCTACATTATTTACGACTTCTCTGTGATTAAAGTAGCATCTGCAGCCCATCCTGTTTCCACAGAGGCCCAGGGGATTGCATGTTATCTGTACCTAAGAGGGCTGAGAGGGCCTTTCTGCTTTCTTGAGAATATTCACACCTTTTTTTTTCTTTTAACTGTTTAGCTTCTCCAGTATAACTTTCCAATACGGGACTTGGAGGCTATGAAACATCTGTCCCAGTTATTATGGTCAGGCCTTTCCACTTTTTACCATTTGGAAACAGTACTTGAGTGTTTGGGGGTAAAAGTTCTGTTGAATATACTTCTATATCAAAAGGAATAACTGGCTCTTCACCACCAGAACAGAAAACATCAGGTGATCTATGAGAGCAGCACGGAGAGAAGGAGTCAGTGTGCTCATCATCAGATTCCCCAGGAGAGATATTATCCTGTGATAAAGGGAAACGTTGAGTGGTTGGAGAGTTTCAGTCTACTCTGGGATGTCCATCCTTTGAGACAGCCGCCCCTGGGTGGACACGGTCCTCGGTTTGACCAAACACAGCTTGAGTGCCCACCCCACTGCTGCACTTAGTGCCAGCAAACGCACACTGGAGGCTCACCGTGAGTCCCTCCAAGCCTCAGGGGTTTTCCACTGAAACCCGGGAAGGATTCCACCCTAGGAGTGGTGATGGTTTGGAGTTGTGCACCCCACAAAAACATGTTCTTACACTGCATCCATCCCTGTGGGCGTGGACCCTTGGAAGTAGGGCCTACTTCAGCTAAGGCCCACTTCAATCAGGATGGGACTTAATCCTGTTACTGGAATCTTCATTAGAGAATGAAGTTCACAGATAGAGAGAGAAAGCCACAAGAAGCAAGAAGCTAAAATTCAGTGGAACCTAGAACAGAAGAGAGAGTCCAGGAGAAGCCGCCATGTGCCTTGCCAGGGGGCCAAGGATCACCAGCAGCCAGCCCAGGATGCCAGCCTTCAGGAATAAAGCATCTCCTTGACGACACCTTGATTTGACTTTCTCTCAGCCTCAAAACCGTGAGCTAATAATTCCCATTGTTTAGTCAATCCGTTGCATGGTTATTTGCTTGAGCAGCCGGGAAACTGAAACAGGAATAAAGACTGTGTTCCAAGACTAAGAGATTTGCCTTAGAAACTAATGACAAAATTGAAACAGACCTTCCTTGCAATATGTAAAACCAAGCTTACCACATTAGTTCAATGCGTTCACCCAGTAATTTAAACTGTCTGCTAAGAACAAACATCAATAATTTCCAGAGGAATTTAGTGGTCTCTACAGTGTCTTGTCCACATGGCTCAGAATACAATTTCAAAATCTTCACACATGCGAAGAAATGGTAAAATGTGACCCATAATCAAGAGAAGAAGTCAATTGAAACAGCTCCAAGCTGATCCAGATGTTACAGTTAGCACTTTATTACAACTATAGGTTATAAAGCACATCCTAACTATTTCCAAGGACTTAAAGGAAAACATGGTCATAATGAATGAAGAATTAACAGATGGGGCAAAAGAGCCGGCAGTCTTTGGTGGAGAAATTGGAACCCTCACCCGTTGTCAGTGGGAACATACAATGGTGCAGCCACTTCAGAAAACTTTGGCAGTTCCTCAGAAAGTAAAACATAGAGATATCGTATGACTTAGCAAATTTGCTTTTAGATATATACCCAAGAGAATTGAAAACATATGTCTACACGAAAGCTTGGACATGCAAAGTATATTGTTTATAGCAGCATTATTCATGATAGCCAAAAAATGGAAACAAACCAAATGTCCATCAGCTGAAGAATGAATAAACAAAACGTGGTATATTCCTACAACTCATTCAGCTGCAACGAGGAATGAAGTAGTGATACACACTGCAACATAAACGAACCTGGAAAACATTATGGCAGCTGACAGAAAGCAGACACACAAGGCCATATATTATATGATTCCTTTTATAGGGTATATCCAGATCTATGCAGACGGAAAACAGACGATGCTAGCAGGGGATGGGGGAGTGGAGAGTGATTACTTAACAGGTATGGGGTTTCCTTCTGGGATGAGGAAAGTGTTTTGAAGATTGCACAACATGGTGAAGATACTAACTGCCACCGAAATGTTCACTTTAAAATGATGAATTATATGTTATGTGAATTTCACGTCAATTTGAAGAAATAAAAGTCAGCGTTTCAAACGGCTGGAGTTTGAGTTCAGCCTCAGACCAGGCCCTTGTGCTCTGGTTCTCTCACGTTCCTGGGGCCATGGGGTAGTTGTAGAGAGAGGCCAGCGGTTTTATGATTCTAGAAAGTTCTCGCAGACAGCCTCTTTTCTGAGCCTCGTAATAACCTCAAGGTGCAGGTGCAGCTGAGATGGTCACCACAGCCTAGACGACGAGGCTGAGCCGGCCAGGCCTGACACTCTACTCTGGGCTACGAGGCCAGGTGGCTGGGCCGCAGGTGTCCGGAAAGTTCCGGGGAGGGGCCACTTTAGCTCATAGATCATGCGCCTTGCCAAGGAGGCCCGTGCAGCTGCTGGGGGTGGTTGTGAAAAGTCGTGGCTGCAAAAATGCATGAGCTCCTGGCCCTTGCTCCAGGGACGGAAAAGCATCCAGCAATTTCTATTCCCTGCTGGGACCCACCTGTGTCTCCCAGTTCTGGCTCCCAGGTGAGCCCCGGTGACACGTCTTCAGTCTGCAGAGGAGAAGCTGGGGAGACAGGCGTGAGGTGCACCCTCAGAACATGGGAACAGGGTGGGAGTGGCAGGCAGTGCCACCCCATCCCGCCTTCCTGCCCCCACACAGGCTCACTGCCCGGGGACACCGGGAGGCCACTGTACCTGGGACAGAAGCTCCCCGTGCCCCTTGAGCCCTGCCCGATTGAAAGCCAGCTCCTCCCTGCTCCGGCCACCTTCTCTGCAGCACACCTGGGCATCTGTAGACCCGAGACAGGTGTTGTTCAAGGTGGGGGGCAGGTCTCCGGAGAGCTGTTGTGTGTCCTTGAGGTTGCATCTGGGTGCCACTCCCGCCTCTCGGGCAGGGCCGTAGTGCCCAGGTGGACAGGTGGGCCCCTCCCGGGGTGCCTGGATCCCACTTCCAGCCCCTCACCTTGGCACAGTCTTGCCCCAAGGACACCCCCAGGCCAGGCACCCAGAAGCAGGCTGGAGAGAAGGCATCCCGGGCAGAGGGCCAAGGTGCTTGGAGGCTGAGGGTCAGGCTGGTTGGGGACGTGCCGGAACATTCCACATGTCCCCCTCCTCCTGCGCTCTGAGGCCATTCTGTCCCTCATCCTCAGGGGCCCCGGCCTGGCCCTCTGGGGAAGCAGGAGAGAGCAGCTGAGAACCCAGATATGTCCTGTGGGGGGGCACAGGCCTGGGGTCCTCACCGAGGTGGAGGTGGGGGACAGGGCAGGGAGGGACACAGTGAGGACGGCCATGTGGCCGGGTTCAGTTTCAGGAGAGCTTTTCCTGCAGACACACCAGCTCCTCCCTGCCACGGGGGCTCCCGCCGGGTGGGGGGGCTGGCCCTTGACCCTTAGTGTTCCGACCTGGTGCCTGTGGAAGGAGCTGGAGGCCTCCTGGCGTGAGGTGGGCATGTCCGTCTCCAGACTGGGAGACCCCCGGAGAGGGGGCTGCCCGTGGCCCCTGGCCCGTGGCAGGTGGGCAGAGCCCCTCAGCCAGGTCCCTTTTATTCCAGGGTGGGGGGTGTTTGCAGATCTGGTCTCTGGCTGAATCGGGGGACCTGGGAGCAGGGGTGACCCCATTCTCTAGGTCACTGGTCCCTGCTCCCCCCCACCTTTCCCAAGTGCACAGCCCCGTGGGATTATTTTAAATGCAACGATGCCCCTCGATGGGGGAATCTCGATGTCAGCGCCAGTTCATCTCTGCTTGCCCATCTTCTCTTCTGCCACCTTCGGCTTTTCACAAAACCCCAGAACTGCCGAAAGGACAGAGCCAGGCCCCTTGGGGGCAGGTCCCAACCGTCCAGCTGCCCCAGCATGGAGGGGTCCCTTAGGCACCCGGCACCCCGTCCCTCCCACCTCTGCCTGCCCACCCCACCCCCAACCTCAGTGACCCTCCAGGGGACCCCCAACTGGGACGCAGCCCCCGAGGCGGTCCCCAGGCTGGCAGGACGGGCTTGGGGGCCCCTCACTGCCCGGAGCCCAGCCCAGCACACCTTTTGCGGCCTTCGCTACCAGCTGCCCAGTGCACTGGGCTGTGGGCGAGGACCTGGGTTCTGCTCCCACTTGGAACCCTGCTCCGTCAGCAGGGCCAGCCAGGCTGACTTCGGTGCACTTTGCCTCGGTGACTGTCACGCATCTGTGTGGTGACCCCCTCATCTCCTCCTAAAGAAACCAAGAGGAACATCCCCAAAGAGTGTCCCTGCTGTGGACACACGTCCTCTCGTGCTTTGAGACAGCCACCGGCCTTTGGAGAAGGGAGGACAAACTCGCGGATTCTGCATCTGCAGCCCGCGTCCCCCAGGCCCCTGGCTCTCCTGGCTGGGGTGGGGGATCCTGCCGGGCTGGGGTTAGAGTCACACCAGTTTGCAGGTGTGAGGCCCGGGCTGGGAGATCCTGGGTTCGAGTGCTGCTGTGTGGCCTCGGGTAGCTGTCTGCCCCTCTCTGAACCTCGGCTTCCTTACCCCTGTGTGGGGCATCAGGGGGTATCAGAGCCGGCCACGTAGGTAGAGGCCTGGCCAGGTGCCAGGGGCCTCAGGCCCCACTCCCCACCCCCAACCCCCTCAGTGGCAAACTAGGGAAACTGAGGCTGGAAGGAGAAGAGGGAAGCCAGGTCCCAGCCAGCGGCTCCCTCCACACCAGAAACAGATTCCAGAATCCTACTGGTTATTCCCTCACGTAACGGAGATGACCCGAGGACCCAGGCCACCGCTCGGCGCCAGGAGACGTGGCTTTGAAGCACAGTCCGTGGAGACCCCGTGACACCCCACGAGCTACAGAGGACTTGGAGAAAGGGTCTTGCTCACCCCAGGGGCTTCCCCAGGAGGCAGAAGGAGAGGGGCCTGCAGGTTCAAGTCCCAGCGAGCTCGGAGCTGGTTTTACCAGCCCCTTGCCCAGCCACGCGGGCTTCGTGGTGCCCAAAAGGAGGCTGGCAGGCTCTGCACTCCATTTTGAAAGACTTCTGTCAAATGCATTTAATGCACTTTGGGGCCTGCTCCTCCAAGTTCCTGCCCCGTGTTGGGACCCGGGGCCGAGTGCCAGGCCCCCGGTGGGTGAGGGTGCACCCCACCGAGCCCACCGCCTCCTCTAGAGAAAACCCGCTCCTCCCACAGTGTGCGCTGAGCGGGGGCCACGCCGTGGCTTCACTGTGGCTTCCTGAAAACGTCTTCACGGAGAGAGCCGTTTTCTGGAAAGCGTCAAGCTATTTGTAGCTCCAGTCGGGTAGAACAGATTTTCCTTGCTCCAGCTTATTTTTTTCACTCATTAACTTCTTTTTCTTATGAATTAAAAAAAAAATAAAAAATAGCCGTGTTTTTTTTTTTCTTTCCCCCGACACTTGAGTTTTTGTGTTTACTTCTCCGTGTGTCACGGCCAGCGTTTTCTCGGCTTGTGGGCGACAGAGAGGGGTGTGATGGTGACAGACGAGCCAGGCCCCTGCTTTGCCCTCTGACCCCTTCCCTGATGTCACCAAAGCCTCGAGGGGTGCCTTTTTCCAAGGAAAGGGGGCTTGTAGACATTTTCACTTGGGCCGTCAGCAGTGAGCAGACTGGAGGAAGTAGAAAGAGCCTTGAAATTGGGCCTGTGTCCCAGTGACTCCGTGGGGCTCATGCTGTCCCCTTGCAGAATTGGACTCTTGTCCTATAAATTTGCTGGCCGGTGCCCTTGCAAGTTTCCCACCTTCAGGAAGGCTCTGTGCTGACCCCTTCCTGTCGAGCCACGGGGTTCCACCCAGCCAGGCTCCCAGCTGGAGAGGACTCAGTCTTGGGGTGTCGGTGGTGGGACTCGGGCCTGGGATGACACGGGGAGCAGACCCCCTGTCCCCCTTCCAGGCCAGGGACCCCTGGTGACCCTCAGGCACTTCTCACGAGCCACTCTTGATCTGGTCCTTCCAGGAAGTGGCTCCAGCTTCTATTTGGATCAACTTCACCCACAGCCTCCCCCCAACGTGGTCTCTAAGTCAAATGCATTTCTGGAGGTCAACTTGGGGAAGACCTTAACACAAACAACCACTCCGAACGCCCGGGGCCCCCGGCACCCACACTCCCCAGCCTTCATCTGAGTGGTCTACACTCCAGGCCGAGTTCAGATCCCCCGGCCCCAGGGCAGCCCAGGGCCACCCTCCTCTCCCAGCTCCTTCCAGGGCTGCCCCAGCCTGGGACACGTCCGAGGACAGGGATACACGGCTCTTCTCTTCGGTCACCACCAGCACAGCTTGTGTGGATCAGGAGGTGACAAGAGATTGAACCGTTTTGCACACTTCTGTGGTGTGTGTGCCACCGAGCCCCTTGGGGCTGGAGAACGGGATGCTCAGAAGTCCTGGCCAGCTTGGAGTGGGCCCACCCATGCCATCACCCCGTTCTCTGCAACTTGAAACCCCAAAAGGGTTTCAAAACTCTGTGGTGAAACCAGACCTGAACCAAACCAACAGGCGGCCACTTCGGACGGTCTTTATTTATTGCAGTTCATGCAAATATTTACATGTTACACTACGGATTATGAGATGCCACCGCAGGCCCCGAGAAAGCGTCACGTAATAAATCATGCACGCCAAACATTCCGGATTCCAAACGCATCTGGACCCCGAGGTTTCAGAGGAGGGGCTGGGGCGGTGGAGGGTCTTTACGTTCGTCCCAGGTGCTGCTGGGCCTTGAGGGCTTCCACACAGCAGGGAAATGGGGTTTGGCCACCAAATTCGGCAGAGCAAAGGACTGTGGGAAGAAGGTGCTATGTATGAACATGACTCTTTTGCTTCCCAAGCAAACGACTCCAGGCTCAGTGCTGTTGGTTCAGAGACCGGGGGTTGTCCCATAAGTGCCACGCCGGGGAGCAGGAGGGTGTCCTGGTGTGGAGGGGAGCAGGTGGCATCTTCGTCTGAGGGTCCCTTTCTATAGGATCAAATGCCCCAGACACGCCACCTGGAGCCACGGCAGACAGGCCTGGGATACCCCGGAGTGTGACAGTGGCAGTGGATGGGAAGGGCCAGGAGACAGCCACCAACTCCCCAGCCTCGTTTAGGGCCTGGGGGCTCAGCGTCCCCACCTGTAAACGCGGCTGCCTTCACGGCCACCCTTCCAGCCCGGAAGGCTGGCACCCCCTTCCCTGTCACCCTCCTCGCCAGGGGGGCCTGCAGTGCAGGGGCAGCTGGGCAGCCGGGAGCACAGCCAAGCGGTGCCTGGGAGTCAGAGGGTGCAGGGGTGGGGCGAGCCGGGTGCAGGCTGGCAAGCTGGACCTGAGCGGGTAGGTACCTGCTGGGCCAGTCCTGTCCGGGCCACCGGCTCAGGCACTCGTGACAAACGATCCCATTTTACAGCCAGAGCAAAGCCAGGCGGGGCCCTGTCCTAGGATGGGGTGCAGAAGGGGAGGTGGGGGTGACCCTGGGGTCTTCAGCTCTCTGCTCCGTGGCCAAGGGGTGAGGAAGGTGCAGGGGCAGTCGGAGGCCCAGAGGGGACCGGGGTCCCAGGGATGGCAGGGCGAGTGGGGGGCAGAGGAGGGGAGGGGCGTGGCCCGGGGCGCCCGCGCGCGCGGGAGGGGGGGTGGGGACCGTGGGGGCGCCTGGGTCCCCGCCCGGTCCCCGCCCCCGCCGGGTCGCGCGTGGGCGCGGCGGGCGCCGATTGGCTGGCGGGTGGCGCGGGCGGGGCAGCGGCGGCGGCGGATGGGGGGGGCCCGGTCACCCCGCAGCCCGGCCTCGGCCTCCGCCGCTCCCGGTCGCCGCGCCCCGCCCGCGCGTCCCCCCCGCCGGCGACACCATGAGCACGGGCCTGCGGTACAAGAGCAAGCTGGCGACCCCAGGTGAGCCCCGCGCCCGCGCCGCGCGCCCCCGCGCGCCTTTGTCCCCGTCGCCCGCCTCGCGCTCACCGATGTGTCTCCCTGTCTCCCCCCCCATCACCACCCTCACCGCACCCCCAACCCCCCGCCGGCCGGGACCCGGACCCCGACCCCGCAGAGGACAAGCAGGTACGTGCGCGCCGCTCAGCCTGGCGCGGCCCGCCCCGCTGTCACCCACGGTGGCCCCGGCGTCGCCGGCGCCCACTCGCGACCCCGCCCCCGCCGGTCGCGATGACCAGCTTGTGGCCAGCGGGGGCGGGAGGGCCCGAGGATGCCCATCCGGGACACCCCCCCCCCCCAGGGCGGGAGGCTGAGCCCCTCCCCAGAAGGGGGGTGATGGGCAGAGAACGGGGTGCACCTGGCCAGGCTGCAGATATGGCCCTGGGGGTCCCCTATACCCACCCTGGGAGGCCATGGTCCCTGCAGGCCACCGGTTTGGGGAAAGGCTCAGGGGTCCCCTCCAGCCAGCAAACTGAGCAGCACCCCCACTTGAGGGGAGCCTCTGGCCAGCCCCCCTTGTTCTCCTGCGCCTTTGCATCCCCCTCCCACAAATTCAAGGGCGCTGATGTGTGACCTGGCCTCTTCCCCGCCCCCGGGGCCTCCAGGGCTGATCTGAGTCATCCCTGCTCTCAGCACAGAGGCCTCGAACCCAGGGGGTGCCATAGGCTTCTACTGCCCCCCCAGAGGGGGCTGGCCTGGTCCCCGACGTCCAGCAACGCAGGACCTGATGGGAGGCTGGCCTGGGCACCCCCTGGGAAAACCCAGCCCTGGTCGGGGTTCCCCAAAGCAGTGAGACCCCGAGATGGGGTGGGGTTGAGGTGTCAGCTGGGTTAGCCAGGTTTTGGGAACAAAAGGCGGGCTCAGATCTGGCCCCGGGGTGGCCCGGGCAGCCCTCATGGGGGTGGGGGTGCACGCACCGGGTGGATGCTGGGTGGTGCCCGGGAGCTCCGGCCCAGGGTGGGGCAGATGGGGCAGGAGCGACGCAGCAGGTGGGGCGGGAAGGCAGAGCTGCTGGCTGCGGGGACGCGCCCCACCCCAGGGTGGGTGAAGCTTGGGGTGCGGTGGGGGTGGGGGACTTGGCAGCCAGAGGCTCCCCCGGGAGCTGCCTTCCATGGCGGTCGGTCAGACAATGCCGGAGACACAGGGACACGCGCTGGGCTATTGTTTGACAGAAGGAAGGAGCGAGACTGGGGAGGCTGGACCCCATGGGCTCTCCCGGCTCTCCCGGGGTGTCTGCCCCTCCTTGGTGGTCACCTGGGAGCCAGCCTCGCCCCATCCCCTGCCCCAGGAACCAGAAGGAGGAGCCCCGGGAGCAGCCAGGGAGCCCAGGGATGGCATTGAGTGTTTGGGGTGCTCTCCATGGGTGGGGGAGACGACAGAGGCAGGGGTGAGCCCCAGCCCCCCCCATCTCAGGTAGGGCTGGGGCTTCCTCTGTGCCCCCCTGCTCCATCTCAGGGAGCGCACAGGCCTTCTCTCCCTGCACCCCGCTGTCTCCGGTAGTGGTGGGGGCTTTCAGCCCTCGGTGCCCCCCATCTCAATTGGGGGGTGGCGTTGTTGGCTCCTGCTACTGCTTCCCAGAGCTGCCTGGGGTGATTCTAAGAATGGAAAAGCCTCGAGAGCCTCAGAGAATCCAGAGAACCGGGAGGAGGTGGGAGAAGGTGGGTGTGGCTGTCATCAGTGTAGAAAGCCCTGAGGAGTATCTGTTGTGACTCGGGGGGGGCAGAAAAAGGGGGTCCCGGGGTCCCTGCCTTGTGGCTTCCCCTGGGAATGCAGAGGCCCTGGCCGGGCAGGTGAGAGCTGGACTAAGGCCCTTGTCCTCACAACCCGGGGCCAAGGCTCAGAGGCCAGTCACCCCAAGAGGGGAAACTGAGGTAGTGCCGGGTCACCAGGCCCCCTGATGCTAAGAACCACCCCAGCCTTAGGTCCTAGGCTGTAGGTCTTTCTGGAGATGCCCGATCCTGCAAAGCCAGCCTGCCTGGTGGGTGCTGGGCAGAGAGGACCCATGGGTGGGGGCTGGGTGTGACTCAACCCCGAGGGGGTCTGCAGGTTCGGGGAGTAGAGAGCTGGGGCCACTGGGGAGGCTTATTCAGAGCAAGGACGAGGGGGTGGCTGGGCTGGGGGAGCTGGGGCCCTCCACGCCCTCCCAATGAAAGGCTCCCCTGTTCCCAGCTGCGGGCCCGCCCCTCCTCCCAGGTGCAGCTGCCGCAGAGCACACGACCAGGGGGCCCGGACGGGGGGGCCTGGATGGGGGACAGAGGCCCCTCTGCTGGGGCAGCGAGCCCGCCCCGGGGAGGGCCGAAGGCCTCCAGGGCCTACCAACTCCCACGCTCAAGGGGGCAGGTCCCCTCTTTTCTGCCTGGCTGGTGCTGGTTTCTTCAGATTGCGGGTGCAGGGGAAGGGTTTGGGGACCCACAGAGGGTGATGCACCCAGAGCTCTGGCCAGGTGGGTGTGGGGACCCTGCTGTTTAGAGCCTCCGTGTCCCCATCTGGAGGACACTCCCACCCGGTTCTGTGGGTCAGAGCCAGTGAGGGGGATGGGCAAAGGTGGTGCCCCCCAGGGCCCCGGCTCGCGGCAGGGGGCGTCTAGGGGCGCCCGCGGTTGCGTGTGGGTGGCCGGCGGGTTTGCGGAGCAGCGGCCCGCCCTGGCGTCCGAGTTCCCAGAAGCTGGAGTAGTGGTGGTGTGGGGGGGGGAGTGGGGGGAGCGCCCCGAGCTCTGGGCGCCCGCTCCCGCTGAGCCTCTGCGCGCGCTGGCTTCCCAGTTTGCGTCGGAGACCCGCGCGGGGAAGGCCTCCCCAAGCGCACGCACGCACGCACGCCGCGGGGAACCAGTCCCAAGCCGGGGGCGGGAGGCGGGTCGTAGAGGGGCGTGTCCGTGGGTAGGCGGGGGCGCCGCGACCCCACCCGGAGGCCTGCGGGCCGAGCGTGCAGGGAGAGAGGCGGGGAACGGGGCGCGTGGCTCCCGGGAGCTCCTCCCGCGCCCTCTGGCGGGAGGAAGCCGCAGTTCCGGGGGCGCACACGCGGCAGCCACAGACTCCCCCCCACAACCCCCCACCCCCTACCTGGGCCGCCCGCGGCCTCCCTCACCCCCCACCCACCCGGGGTGCGGACCCCAGCACGGAGGCCGCGGGCCCAGCGACCCCGCCGCGCGCGCCCCGCCCCGCGCCCTGCTCGGCCCTGCCCCCCGCGGCCGTTCCCGGGTGGCTCCGCCCGCGGCCCAATTTCCAGGCGACTGTTTCCTGGCGACGGCGCGGGGCGGGGGCCCGCCTGCCCCTCACCTCCCCCAACACACACACACCGCGTCGCCCTCCAAGCCCCGCCTCTGGCTCGGGTGCGGGAGCTGGAGCCCGGGCGGGTCTGAGGCCGGGGGCGCAGCGCAGGCTCCGCCGGGTCCGCAGAGGCAGGGCCCGGCGCGCACGGTTGCCAGGGTCGGCGGCAGCCGGGGCACAGGCGACGTTCCCGCTCCGGGCCTCAGTTCCCGCGTCCGTAAAACGGGGTTGGGAACGGGGTTCGGGGCAGGAGCGCGCGTTACTCCCCGGCCTGGAGTGCGGACACAGGCGGCAGGGCCTAGGGGTCGCCGCGATGGACTCGCTGGCCGCGCCCCAGGACCGCCTGGTGGAGCAGCTGCTGTCGCCGCGGACCCAGGCCCAGAGGCGGCTCAAGGTGTGTGTGTGGTGGCGGTGGTGGGGGTCCTGGATGTGGGTCAGTGTGCGCCCCCCCACCCCAGCGCCCAGGAGCCCGCGGCCTCTTCTGGGGCGCCGACTCTGGGGGGCCACGGGCCGCTGGGGGGTGGGCGCAGGGCCGCGCGGTTGGGGGAGGCTGCAAGGCGCGCCGCTGTCTATAAATAGCCCCTGCGCCGCCGCTGTCGCCCCCGCGGCTGGCTCTGGGCCAGTGGGGCCTCCCACCCCCTGATGCTCCCAGGCCTGGGGCTCCTCCTGGGTGTGGACCGTCTGGAGTGTCCCGTCTGGGTGCACTCGCTGACCACGCACCAAAGGAAGGTTACTGCCCCTGCCTGTGTGGCCTGACATCCCCAAGGCCACCACCACAGTGTCTGGGGGTCCCTGCTAGCCCCTCGCCAACACCAGGCAGGGCCGGGGCTCCCTCTGCCACCCTCCTCCCTCCGGATACCTGCCCACTGGCTCACTCCGTTTCTGCCTCTGAAACGCTCCTCTTTGGACTGGGTGCCATCTGCGTCTTCAGCTTGAGTCAGGTAGGGGACAGACGTGGGGCCACCCCAAGGAGCCCCAGAGAACCCTCACCCGCGCGCCCCTCCCCCAGGACGTTGACAAGCAGTACGTCGGCTTCGCCACCCTCCCCAACCAGGTGCACCGCAAGTCGGTGAAAAAGGGCTTCGACTTCACGCTCATGGTGGCTGGTGAGTGGCCGGGACCCCCAGGGTGGGTGGCTGGAGCCGCTGGCCCACCGGGCACGGGGGTGGGGGCGCTGACCCAACCTCCTCCGCTGTACCTGTGCACAGGTGAGTCTGGCCTGGGCAAGTCCACGCTGGTGCACAGCCTCTTTCTGACCGACCTGTACAAGGACCGCAAGCTGTTGAGTGCTGAGGGTGCGTGCTCTCCACCCCCCACGTGACCCCATTCTGCTCAGTCGCCCCCTCCCTTCCCATAGTGTCGGTCCCCTGGCCAGGGCCCAGGCTTCAGATGGACGTAGACGAGGATCCCGGCTATGTGGGATGGGGGTGGGCGGTGGCAGGGGTCAGCGAGGCCCCCCCCCAAACAATGCCCCCCACCCCCAGAGCGCATCAGCCAGACGGTGGAGATCCTGAAGCACACGGTGGACATCGAGGAGAAAGGAGTCAAGCTGAAGCTCACCATCGTGGACACCCCGGGCTTCGGGGATGCCGTCAACAACTCTGAGTGGTGAGGGAGGCCCGGCCGGGGAGCGGTCCCTCCGCAGACCCCCTGGCCACCCCCTCCTCCGGCCTCATCCCCCTGATCCCCGTCTGTCCCCAGCTGGAAGCCCATCACCGACTACGTGGATCAGCAGTTTGAGCAGTACTTCCGCGACGAGAGCGGCCTCAACCGTAAGAATATCCAGGACAACCGCGTGCACTGCTGCCTGTACTTCATCTCCCCCTTCGGGCACGGGTGCGTGGCACTCGGGGGCCGGGCGCAGGGGCCCCCCAGAGCCGAGCCGGCCACCGCCAGTCCCCTGCCACGGCCACCCTCCCCGTAGCTACTACCCACTCCCCTGTCCACGTTCCTCGCTGCACCCACTGCCACCTCCCCATACTCAGAGCCCCCCGGCCATGCCCACCTCCCCCTCCCCGCGCCCATGGCCACTGCTGGCTGCTCCCCAGGCTGCGCCCGGTGGACGTGGGCTTCATGAAGGCTTTGCACGAGAAGGTGAACATCGTGCCGCTCATCGCCAAGGCCGACTGTCTGGTCCCCAGCGAGATCCGGAAACTGAAGGAGCGGGTGAGTCTGGCACCCCAGACCCTGGCCCAGGGGACCCGCCCACCCCCGTCTGACGGCCCTGCCCCCCCCGCAGATCCGGGAGGAGATCGACAAGTTCGGCATCCGCGTGTACCAGTTCCCCGAGTGTGACTCGGATGAGGACGAGGACTTCAAGCAGCAGGACCGGGAACTGAAGGTGGGCGTGCAGTATGGGGGCAGGGGGCAAGGATGCCCGAGCCCCCAGCTCTGCCCTGACGGTGGCAGGGGTCATTTACCCGGGAAGCAGAGGAGCTGTCCCCCTTCACCTTGGGCTAGAGGGTGAGGGGCACCGCTGTCCCTGCCTGGCCTGTGGAGGGCAACTCGGGCCCCACGTGGGTGCTTTTTGGCTGTTGGCAAATTCCGTTTTCCCACGGACCACCAGGGGAGGGTCCAGCCCAGCGGTCACAGAGTTGTGCCGTGCCCTGGCTCCCACAATTCTGACCGGCGGAGGGGTTTTGGGCATCCCGGGTGGCTGGGGTGGTTGTGATGGGGCCCAAGCCAGGGGACAGCCAAAGCCAGCAAGGATGCAAGTAGCAGGAGACATGGGCTCAGCCCTGGGGAGACAGACAGGGGCCATAGCCAAGCGGGTGGCTTTTGACTGGGTGGGTGACAGGTGCAGGGCACGCCTATCTGGGCACAGCCAGGGTTGTAAGCCGCAAGCCTCTGCATCTCTGGGGAGAGATCATGGATGGCGATTTGGGTGGGGGTGGGGGGGCGGCTGCCGCGCCTGGGTCCTACCCCTCCCCCTCCTCAGGAGAGCGCGCCCTTCGCCGTCATCGGCAGCAACACAGTGGTGGAGGCCAAAGGCCAGAGGGTCCGGGGCCGACTCTACCCCTGGGGGATCGTGGAGGGTGAGTCGGGTCCCGGGGCGCGGGGCGTGCAGGGTGGGAAGGTTCCCCGCCCTCCCCCCACTCCGCCCCCGCCGCGGGCGCCCTTCCCATCGCCGGCTGCTCCCCGCAGTGGAGAACCAGGTGCACTGCGACTTCGTGAAGCTCCGCAACATGCTCATCCGCACGCACATGCACGACCTCAAGGACGTGACGTGCGACGTGCACTACGAGAACTACCGCGCGCACTGCATCCAGCAGATGACCAGGTGCGCGCCGGGGCCCGCCCCTCCTGTTGCCTCCGGAACTGCGCGGGTTCCCGGGCGCCCCAACCCCCAGGTGCCAGCCCGTGGGGCGGGGTCGGCCGGGCCTCCCCCAGCTCCCTCCGCCGAGCCCCCGACGGCGCTGCCCTTCCTTTCCCCGCAGCAAACTGACCCAGGATAGCCGCTTGGACAGCCCCATCCCCATCTTGCCGCTGCCCACCCCCGACGCCGAGACGGAGAAACTGATCCGGATGAAGGACGAGGAGGTGCGCGGGTAGGCGGAGCGCGGGGTGGGGGTGGGGCCGGCCACGCCCCCCGCGCACCTCACCACGCCCCCCGCCACCCTTTCCCCCACCCCAGCTGCGGCGCATGCAGGAGATGCTGCAGAAGATGAAGCAGCAAATGCAGGACCAGTGACCCCGCCCCGCCCCCCGGACCCCGGAGACTCCGCGCGGGTCTCGAACTGGCCCGGACCTGAACCCGATCCCAGGGGGGCCTGGACCCGGAGCCGCGGGCCGCCACCCTCCGCCGATCCTAATTTATTCTCAGCGTCCATCCTTCCGCCCCCATCGTGTGCATTTGGTTCCCGGGGGCCTGGACAGTAGCCCCTGCCTCCCCCCACCCAGCCTGCCCCCTTTGGCCTTGGGAGCAGGAGCTGAGTCGGCTGTGACTTCTGAGATCCCCCCTTCCCCCCCAGAAGGTGACAGCACCCAGACTGCGGGCTGTGCTTAGGCAGAAGGGGGAGCGGATCCCCAGGGCCCTGGGCCTACTTCCTACCCCAGTGCCGCAGAGCGGACTTGGGAGCCCTCGTGGGCCCGCTCCCAGGGCCACCAGCTATGCGGAGACCCTTCCCCTTTTTTGTGCCAAGGTGTGCCGGGTTTTTCCTTCCCTCTTCACCCCCGCGCCGGGAAGCCCAGCGACGGGGTCGGAGGCCGAAGAAGTTGGGACCTTCCGCCTCTCCCCTCCCCTCAGCTGCGGCCCGGCTCGGGGGTACCCCACGAGTCCCTTCCCTCCAGCAGCACTGCGGGCCCCGCTGTCGTGCCGGGAGCGCGAGTCCTTGGTCTCCCTGGCCCCTCCACCCGCATGCCCCCCCACCCCCGCCCCCTGCCCTGTTCTGTGCAGTTGTGAATGCCACATCCTGTCCTGGTGACAGGGGAACACTGTTGGTGACCGTCGCTGCGGTGTCCGAGTGCTCCTTGCGCCCCGGGAGCGGGTGGGGTGGCGGAAGCGCGGGCGGCCGGGCCCTGGCGATAGCCCCTATCTGGGCGGCCGAGCCGCGCGCCCCAGGCGTCGGGGTTATTTTTGGCGGCGCTGCGGTCGGGGGGGCCCGGCGGGGCGGAGCGGCCTTATCGCCCGGTTCTCGGCCGGCACCCCGCGTCCCCACAGCCAGCCGGGCCGCCGTCCTCTCGCCATGGGCTCCGGTGAGTCTGGGGTACCCGCGCAGCCTCCGCCCCGGGTCCAGCCAGCTCCCTGGCGGCGCCGGTCACGTCGGGTGCGGACTGCGGGGGAGTGACTTGGCGGCCAGGGCGCAGGGCGGTCGGAGCGGAGAGGCCTGCGGCTGGCGGGCCCGGCGCTGGGGGTACTCGGAGAACGGGCTCGGCTCACCGCGCCGCTTCCCTTCCAGGCCGCGCGGGGCGCTGAGCCTGCCTGCTCCTGCTGCTGGCGCCGGCGAGCCGCCCGGGACGCGGGCTGCCCGCTCCCCTGCCGCTGCGCCGGGACGCGCGTTGGACTGTTGGCGCCGCGGGCTGACGCTGGGCCCTCGCTGCCCGCCGCCTTCCCGCCGGACACCACCGAGCTGGTGCTGACCGGCAACAACCTGACGGCGCTGCCGCCGGGGCTGCTGGACGCGCTCCCCGCGCTGCGCGCCGCGTACTTGGGCGCCAACCCCTGGCGCTGCGACTGTCGCCTGGTGCCGCTGCGCGCCTGGCTGGCCGGTCGCCCCGAGCGCGCGCTCTACCGCGACCTGCGCTGCGCCGAGCCCTCGGAGCTCCGTGGCCGCCTGCTGCCCTACCTGGCTGAGGACGAGCTGCGCGCGGCCTGTGCGCCCGGCGCGCTCTGCTGGGGGTCGCTGGCGGCCCAGCTCGCGCTGCTCGTCCTGGGGCTGCTGCACGCACTGCTGCTGGCGCTGCTGCTGCACCGTCTGCGGGGCCTGCGCGCCCGCGCCATGCGCCAGAAGTCGTGGAGCTACCCGCTGGTGGAGGGGCCCTCCGCGGAAGACGCGTCCTGAGCGGATCTGGCCGCGAGGCCGCCGGCGTCCCCAATCTCGGAGACCCAGCCCCCCCACACACACAACCCAGCGCCCCGGATCGACGTGGGCCCGACCCCGCGGAGCGCCCCAGCTCCAGCCAGGAGAAACCCGGGCCTCCACACGGGGTGGAAGGCAGCTCAGACCGCCACGGGCTCCCCACACTGGCCTCTGTGCGAAATAAACCTTTCTCCTCTTCCACACGGATCTGCACCCCCATCTCTGCCCACCCAGCCAGGGAGAAGGCCGTGGGAGGGGGGTATGGTCACTTAAGCCTATGCACTGCAACGGACATGGGGAGCAAATATGAGGGCAGTGGCTTGACTCTCCACTGCCACCGTCCCCGAGGCTGCAAGGGGAAGGGCAGAGGCTGCGCAGTGAGGACACAGGCAGTGGGGACGCAATGAGGACAGGACCCTGGGGGCCGTGGGGATGCAGTGGAAACAGTGTAGCTGGGGCTGATTGAGGACACACAGAGTGGAGGTTCTTGGAGGGCAGGGGAAGGCATGAGGATGCTGGGGCCAGTGTGGGTGTTTGGAGCTTTGAGGGCTCTCGTGGTCAGGGAACGTGTGCTGGGAACGCTGCAGGGCACCCAGTGGCAGATTAAGTTTGGGGCCCCTTTGGGGACAGTGTGATGGTCTGTGGGGTCTTGGGGAGTCTGGGGAGAAGCAAGGCCCTGGAGGGCGAGGTGGATACCAGGCGATTGATCCAAGGGCAGTGGGGGGGGGGGTGTCCCCCAGGTGTGAGTGCCATCTCCCAGTGGTGACAGGACCTCTGGGTCCTTATGCCCAGAGTGAGCCAAGCTGCCCCCCATCTTTGCATCCCCCTCCTCCAGGCCTTGCCAAGTCTCCTCCCTACCACCAGCCTCCCCAGTCCCCAAACCATAGCCCCAGCCTCCAGCCTGTGTCCCTTCCACCAGGCTCTCAGCCTTCTGCCTGCTTAGAGCTGTCCCTGCGCCCCACACCAGGGAGCCCCCTTTCCAGGCTCTCAGGATGTGTCAAGTGGGCCCTGCCTCCCCATAGACTCTGCCCCGGCACCCCCTTCTCCCTGGGACACACTCCCCTTCACCACACCACTGCTTCTTGCTCTCTTCAGTCCTCCACCATGCTGCCGCCACCTCCAAGAAGTCCTCCCTGATTGCCTGCAACAGTAGGGAGCTTCTCTGGGCCTTCCCACCCCGGTCTCCAACTGGGGATCCGATTCCTCTCTGGGTGCCCAGCATGGCACAGGCTCTACCCAGGGTCATGGGGCACAGGTGACGAGTTGACGTCATCCTCGCGTTTAGAGCAAGCTGCTCCCTGCTGCAGAGCCTCAGGCCCGGCCGGGCCACCCAGCCTAGGAAGCCCCCGGCCCCCTCTGCCTGCCACTGCCCAGGTCGGGGAGGTTGCCGCTGACACGGCCTTTGTCCCCGGCCTTTGTGGGACAAGACGGATGGCCCTCCGGTCGGGCTGATGCTATCTCAGGCTGCCGGTCGGACGTGCGGCGGGAGCCACCCACTCCTTTGTGGACAGGTGCAGGGGTATCCGGTCTATTGTGGGCTGCAGCCAACTGTCCGACTGTCCATCCGGCCTTATCACCCCATCAGGGGATGGGGGCCCCCTTTGTACCAATGAAGTGGCCACCCCCACTCTCTCTGTGGAGGGAGAGGGGTGGCACTCCCAGAGGCCCTGGCTGGGGTCAGAGGAGATAGTCATTTTGCAGCAAGCTACCCAGTCCAGGATGTGGTGCAGGGAGGGGGCACCCCTGCATCCCACTTTCCAGAGGAGGAATCCCAGCCCCAAAGAGGACTTGGACCCTGGCCACAGTGGGAGCAGAGCTGAGGCCCCTGAGATCTCCATTCTCCTCACCAAGAAAAAAGTGATCTGAGGGTCTTAGGGGACCCCAAGCTAAGAGAAGGAGCCCCTCTAGACTGTAGGGAGAGCCTAGCAGGAGCTGTGGGGGGTGGTCCACAGGAACCCCAGCCCACTGCTCCCTGCTACAGGCACTGGGGGGGCTTGAGGGCAGGAGCTGCACAGGCAGTGGGGGCTTCTCTGATGAGGAAGTGCCTGAACCACAGGGTGATCCGACGACAGAAAAACACCATCCGGGGGAACTGAACCCCATGATTCCTCCAGGAACCCCATCACCACCACCACCACCCACCGGTTCTCTATGAACCAGACCCATCGGTCCAGCTGTCCCCTGACCCTGTGCTGACCCAGGGGCCTCGGCCTCCAAGGAGTGTGGGGAGGGGGACAGCCCCAGCCCAGTGCCCCTCAATGGCTCTGTGGGGGGAGGGGACAGTGCCCCCCCCACCCCCCAAGCACTGTCCTCCATTTCAGAGGCAACACGGTCACTGATGGATAAGCTGGTCCCCGGTGGTCCCCCTCTCCTCATTCCAGTTGGGACAGGTCGGGGGTCCCGTCCCAAGGCCCTGCCCAGCCCCCAGGCCCTCTGTGCTTTGCATGTGCCAATCCCTCGGCCTGGTGCCCTTCTTGCACTATTCAGCCTCCCCCCTCCAAGCACGGTGTCCCCAGGGAGTGTCCCAGCCCTGCACTGGCCACCCATGGGACAGGTGTCCCCCAGGCCCACCCACTCTCAAGCCAACATCCCCAGCCAGCAGCCCCAGGGCGGACAGCCGAGACCCCCGAGTCCCCGTCTGAGAAATGCGTGGGTGCTTCTGCGCGGCCAAGCTCGCCCCTGGAGTTGGGGGGGCCTTTCGTCTTCCCGCGCGCGCAGCGACCCCCTGCAGGCACCAGAGGGCGCGCGCGCTCTGCGGAACCCGCCGGCCGCGGGGCGAGGGGCGGCGGAGGTGGGCGCGGAGGCCGCGAGCCGGGGGATCCCCGTGGGGCAGGGAGGGGAGCGACCGCTGACAGTCGGAGGAAGGGGGTCGGCGCGTCCCGCTCCCCTCCCCACGCCCCCACTCCGCCCGCTGACAGCCCGTCTCCCGGGCAGATAAGAGGCCTCTTCCGCCGGCCTGGGTGTGGGTGGGTGGGGGAGCTGGAGGGTGGGGTGGGGTGGGGGGCAGCCCAGGTGCGCCCTGCCCCCTCCCGCCGTCTGTTTGCTCCGTAAACACTTATTGAGCCTCTGCTGTGTGCACCGCCAGGACTTGCCGTCGGGGGAGCAGCGAGCAGAAGTGGGGGCGGCCACGGGGGGGCGGCAGCGTGGGCTCCCCTGGTGGGTCCCGGCCCTCCGTGCGCCCCCCAGCTCCTTGGCCTCGGAGCCGAGCTGACCCCGCGTGGACTCGGCCCTCGGAGGGGCTGGGGCCGCAGCCCCGGGCTCGAGGGGTGGGGGGCGCCCCTGTGGCCAGACAGAAGAACAACATTGGGGTGGGTGGCGGGGCCCTGGGGGCCCATAGCTCAGCTCCCCGTCTGAGCCCACCCCCGACGTTTCCGATGGAAGACAGGCAGTGGGTGATAAATCACCCGTCCAGCCCCCACCCAGGGGGCCCGAGGGGTGGGGAAGGGGGGCTGCGTGGGACAGAGACAGGCGGGGACAAGCAGAGACAGGACGCAGCCATCAGCAGAGACACGGACAGGCGCGAGCCGCCAGGCTGCCCCCGTCCTGCCGGGTCCCTCTGCTTAGGGGACCCCCCACCCCCTACCTCCAACCCCACCAGGCCCATCTGGAAACCAGCTGAGAGCCACCCACCCCCCACGGACGACCCCCAACAAGGAGAGGCTGAGGAGGGGGCACGGCCTTCGCAGCCCATAACTCCAGGCGCCCCCCAGAGAGCCATAAATCAGCGGGGGGCTCTTGGACAGCACCCCTCAACCCACACACACACACACACACCAAGGGGGGCCTGCAGGGTCACTGGGCCTGGAGCATGCCCGACCTTGGCCACAGCCCTTGGGGATGCCCCAGCCCCCCCCACCCCCCACGTCTTTTCCCCCAGCACACACTTGCCTAGAGCTGTCTACACCCGGCGCTGTCTACACTGGCTGCACACTCAGCGTCCTCAGCTTCTCCCAATGCAGACAGGAAACGTCTGCAGGGCTTGACGTCCTGTCATCAGGGACCCCTGGGAGGCTGGCCTGTCCCTGGCTGCACAGGAACTAGGGGTCAGCAGGTTCCCGCCCCCCCCCCACCAGGGAAGCCCTCCTGGGGGTAGGGGGCGGGTGTCAGCTCTGCCCCAGGGGAAACACCGTCTGTCCCTGCATCTGTCTTGCCTTCCTGCACCCCCACCTTCCTCCGGGTGCTGAGGGCCCACTGGACAAAGGTTGCTGAAAGAGGACCAGGGAATGACCCCCAGGAGTGGGCAGCCCTTTGGGGGGGGTCAGTGTCTCCTCAGCACCCCCAGCCTCTGGCTCCCCACTCTCTCCGTCCCTGGGGAAGGCTTGCCCAGCTGTGGCTGAGGGTATCAGATGTGTCGAGGGCTCCCGGTCTGAGAAGCATGTGCCTGGGAGCTGAGAGTGGGAGGGGACGGGGGAGGAAGTGGGGGGCCCTTTGGTGGCTCAGGGGCTGCTCTCTCTTCTGGCACCGGCTCTGGCTCTCTCTGTCTCCATCCCGGTCACCCAGGACACTTAGGCCACCCCATGAGGTCACTGCCCCCCAGTGGGGGCAAAGGAATCTATAGACATAAGAGGGGCTGGAAGGGGACCCTCCAAGCTTGCCCTGGGGGACCCCTTGGGCATGGGAGCCAGACCCCAGGGAAACCAGAGGGGACCCCGTGGTGGCCGCTTCTCCCCCCAGGTCGTGTGACAGGTTGGGGTGCCCCCACCCGCAGGAGGGTGGGCGTGAGGGTCCCCGGGCCAGACCTAAGCTCTGCTCCCAGAGGGGTTTTGGGGAGGCGCCTGTGGACAGACCCCCAGGCTGGGGCTCTGCGCCCGCGTCTGCTTGGAAATGCATTTTCCTGTGTTGTGCATTTGGGCTTTTTTGCTTTCCTCTGCGCTTTGTTTATTTAAAGATGCTCTTGAAAAATTCCAGTCAGTCTCTGCAGATGCCGAGGAGAGGGCTTCTGTCTGGGCAGGGCCGGGGAGGGGCGGGGGCCCGGGACAGCCTCCTGCCCCGACATGCCCACCCTGTGCCCGCGTGGCCACGGAGGGCTGCGTCACCCTCCTGCAGGGGCGTGAGCTGGGGACCGGCCCGGGGACCCCCGACAACGGAGCTGCTGGCGACAGTTGGTGGCACTCACTTTCTTCATGGGAAGAGGGGCCCTGAGCTGTTCTTAGGGAGCTCAGGATCTCCCCTTGCACCCAACGCCTCACCTGGGCATGCCCTAAGCTGGGGTCCCTGAGTTTCTGACTTGGGGGCTCCGGTTCTGCAGTCCCTGGTTGGGGTCCCTGCTCCGTGGCTCTCTCTCTCCCCTCTGTGCCCACTTTGTGCTCCCCAGTCTGGGGGTCAGGGTTCAGGGTGTCCTGTGCTCCTGGCCTCCCCTTCTTTGGCTCAGGGAACTTGGAGGAAGGACATGGTGGTCCCTGGTCCCTCCTGCTCCCCCAGCTGGGATTCACCTGCATGGGAGTCCTCCCCAAGGTCAGGTGCTCCCAGCATCCGGAGCCAGCAGGGGCAGCTGGAGCATCTCCAGGATACCTGTGGGGCCCTGTGGGGTCCTCACCAGATCTCAGGGATGCTGTTATGAGTCCCCCGGGTCTTCCCAGAGTCCTCCCAGAATCCTCCATGGATCCTCCCAGAATCCTCCATGGATCCTCCCAGAATCCTCCATGGATCCTCCCAAAATCCTCCAGGGATCCTCCCAGAGTCCTCCAAGAATCTTTCCTGAATCCTCCCTGAATCTTCTTCAAATCCTTTAGAACTTCCTCTGAACCCTCCCTGAATCCTACTAGTATCCTTCCCAAATCCTCCCTGAGTCTTCCTCCATTCCTGCCCGAGTTCTCCCCACACCTTCTCTGAATCCTCCCTAAGTTCTCTCTCCAGGTCCTCCTTGAATCCTTCTTTCCTCCCCAAGTCCTCTCCAGATCCTCTGTGAGTCTTCTCCAAGTCCTCCTGCACATATTCTCTGAGTGCTCCCTGAGTCCTCCCCAGATCCTCTTTGAATCCTCCTGAGTCCTCCCCAGGTCCTCCTTGAGTCCTCCTGAGTCCTCCCACAGACCTGGCCTCACGGACCTGAATCGGTCCTGGCAGGACACTGAGGTTTCGTTCTGTTGGTGCCAGTGGAGCCGTGAGCCCGGAAATGCCATGCAGGGGCCTGGAGGGTCGGGGGCAGCATCTGCAAAAAGAAGAGGCCCCCCTGGTGCTGGAGCCGGGGATCCAGCAGCTGGACTTTCGGGGCATCCCAGACGGGGCCAGTCAAGCCTCCAACCAGGTGGGCTCCAAAAAGGACTGGGGGAGGTCCCCCACTCTCACCTGGAGGGTGAGTGCCCACGTCCCCATCCCCCAGGGCTCTGCCTCCCACGAGGCCACACGGTGGACCCCAGGGGGGCAGAACCTGGGTGGGGGGCGCTGGGTGCCGAGCCTGCGGTTCTGTCCTCCAAGTGTGCGCGTGCGTGTGTGTCTGGTGTGTGAGGACATGCGTGTGCCCCAGACGTGCACGCCTGCCCGCGTGTGCCCCGTCGGCACGCCCCACTGCATGTCCGTGTCCTCGGGCCCCGGGAGCGTGCCCACGGCCCCGCCCAGCCCTGCACCCCCGCCGGCCTGCACCCCCGCCGGCCGTGTGTACACAGAGGCTTGTTTGCTCTGCCTCGCGGGCCAGGGGTGTGCTCGTAAATCGTGCGGCCGATGACACATCTATCCCTGGGGCGGCTGGCGGTGTGAATTTACGGCTGCCCCTCCCGGCGGTGGCGGGACGCGGCCTGGGCACCAGGCGGCAGGACCGTCCCGGCCACTCGGCAGGGACACAGAGACTGCCCGGGCACTCCGGGGTCCGGCCCAGCTCAGAAACCTGGACGCCTGCCGTGTCCGGGTGCCATGGGGCTGGGCAGCCTCTACCTGCTCAGGGTGGGGGCACGGGGGCCCCAAATCCACCCCGGGCCTGAGAGCCAGGGCCCAGCTGATGGCCTCCGCGCTCCACCCCTGGGGACAGCAGCAGGAGACGGGCGGCCCCTCGGGCGCTGTCAGCCCATCCATGGCCGCCGTGCCCGTGGGAATGTCCAGGTTTGGGGGACGCCGGTCTGGACGGTGGGGGAGGTAGAAGCGACAATGGAGGGCCTCTCAGTACCGGTGGGGAAACTGAGGCCCACATGAGCCCAGGGAGCAGGGCCTCGAAACCCCAATGGGGTCCCAGGCTCAGACCCGCCCCCAGATGGCCCCCTTTGTCTGGCAGAGTCTGTGAGGGTTTTGTGGGGGGCATCTGGGTGGATGGAAGGAGCTGGGTCTCGTCTGGGGACGGGGGGGCCAGCTGGGGGCGGGGGTCCGGCTGCCTCCCCTCTGCCTGTCTGTCCGTCTGTCCATCCATGAGCCATATCAGGGTCCCCGGGGACCCTCCGCCGGCTCTCCTGCTCCCCCACCTCCGGCCCCCGGCCTGTCAGGATGAACGATGGCCCCGTGCCCCTCCCGGGCCCCAGCCCCAGGCCCGGTTCCCGCTCATTAGCTGCTGACACTGTTTGCTTTCCCGCCCGGGACGCCCACCCGTCACAGCCCATTTCTCCCGGCACCCCACCCCACGGCCCACCCGGGGGTCCAGGGTGCCCGGTAGGACCCGTGTTTGGCTCCGTGAGAGCCCCCCAAATCACACACACACCCGCCACCCCACAGGATGACCACTGAGCCACCCAGCCCCAGGTGGAGGGCGCATCCCGGAGCCCCCTGTCCCCCGGGCGGCCCAATGCGCAGCTGAGATCTGACGTGGGTCTGGGGGTGCTGCTCAGGCCCTCGAGGAAGGCAGGCGGGTGCGGGGTGCCCAGGGCCCCCCTCCGTCCCCGGGGCGGCCACAGCTGGACGGCATCAGGGCCCGGGGCCGGTGGCAGCCCGTCCTTCACTTAAAAATGTGTTTGTGATTTCGGCGGCGGGCAGATAACGGTGACGAATGGCCGCTGCCTCTCGGGGCCACAGCCCATCTGGTTCGACTTTGGGCTGTCGGCGGGTGCCCTGGGGGTCCCCACCCCAGCCACCCTCCGCCCTCCGTGGGCCCCCTTGGCTCTCAGGCCCGTGGGCACTGGGCACCGGCTGGGTCTGCGGGACAGAGAGAGGGTACGGGCCGGGCCGGGGCCAGGGGCTGGTGGGACCAGGCCCCGTGTCCCCCTGCGTCACCTGGGGAGTGACGGGCGCCCCACTTCACGGGCCGGGGGGGGCTGGGGCCAGGCCGAAGGGGGACGCGGGGCGGGGCGGGGGCAGCACACGTGGCCATCGTCAGGGAGAATTCCTGACAGCCCCCTGGGACGCTCCCCTGGCAGCCCCCAAACCACCAATCACCCGGAGGGAGGGACGGCTTCCGGCCCCCAGGCTCGTCTGGGGGTGCAGCGAGGTCAAATCTGAGCCCTCCACTCCCAGCACCCCCTTCTCTCCCCTCGGGGCTCCCCAAGGCGGGGTGGGCCGCCTCGAGAGATGGGGCGTCCCTCTACCATCTTCCCTGAGACGCCACAGAAAATTCCCGGGGTCCCTCTCTGGCCACTCAGGAGGTCAGGGGTGGGGGCTGGGGGCTTCCCGGCCGAGCTCCCTGGGTGGGGGGCAGCTCCTGGCTTCTGTGTCCCCCAAGCCGCACCCTCGAGGCAGAACCCCAGGGAGTGGGGGACAGCTGCCCGGGGAGGGGACGTGGCCCGATCTCCCCCCACAGCCAGAAAATCCCTCTGCCCCGGTATCACGTTGTTGAGAATTAACTTTGTTGAAATAAAAATTGGTCTTGGTATTAAGTCGGCCTCGGGGATTCTCTCCGGGATCCTGGAGGCCACCGAAGGGTCAGCCACCCATTCCCAGAGCCGGCCACCCGGCTCGGGTTTCAGGGCTCCCGCCTGGGCTCAGGGGTGCCAACGACCTACTAATCCTCCAGGCCCCTCGGGACGCCATGCCTGGGGCGGCCTCGGACGGCTGCAGCCCCTGCCCGCTCTGGCTTCAGGCCCCCCGGGCCCCCCGGCTGGGAAGGGGTGCACGTCCCCCCACCCCGAGCCTCCGCCCTCCCTCCTCTTCCCGACCCGTGACCCCCGCCTCTGCCCCTCGGGGGATCTGCCTCACAGCCTCTCTGGGCCTCAGTTTCCCCTTCTGAGAACAGACAGAGGCACCCAAAGAAGGACATAGTTGGAAGCATCAGGGAAACGCAACGAATGCTGCAGCCGTGTCCCCGCAGAGGGGCTGCACCCCCAAACATGGCTCTGCTCAGAACCTTCTGGAAGGAGGGAAATGGGGTGGGAAATGGGGGCTCCAGCTCAGCGCAGTCATGGGCCCCGGACAAACTGGAAACCACTGGAACATCCACCAGCAGGGGACGTGCCGAAACACAGCAACCTGCCAGTGCCACTCGGAAAGTTCTCCAACACCAGTCCGGGTGAAGCCAGGGGGGACGGGCCCCATTTGTGCGTCCAAAAAGGAGAGCAGCCCCCCAAGACCCCATGCTGGTAAATGGGCCCAAACCCCTTTGAGTCACCTGTGGCGGGAGGTCCCGGGGCTGTGGGGACACTCTGGGGTTGTGTGTCCGTCTGCATTGAATCTGTCCTAGTGGGGACACAAGGACAGGAGGAGGTGCAGGGTGGCCGGTGGGCCCGGTGGGCAGGGGTCAGCCCGAGTCCTGGCAGCGAGGGGGCGGCTGGATTTCCCAGCCGGTGGTCCCTCCCAGCCTCCCTAGCCATATCCCCTGAACGGTGTTTTTTTTTTTGGGGGGGGGTGCAGCCTGGGAACGGGCTGGGCTGGGGGCCTGGGAACAAAGGCGGTGGCCCCTGGGGGACGCTCGAGTGGGCCCAGCTGTTGCTGCCCAGCTCCGATTCCCGCTCTGCACAGCGGCTCGTCCCCGGGGCCAAGGCCGGTGGTCTGCCCAGGAGGGGGTGGGCGGGCAGCGGGGGGCTGTGCCTCCTCCCTGCAGCAGCAGAGGAAGCGGGGAGCCACTGCTGGCCCCTCATGGGGGAGGCTCTCCTGCGCCTCTGAGTCATGTGCCCAGCAGGTCCCAAAGCCTGCCCTGGGCACCCATATCACCCGAAGTCCCCCAAATCTGTGGGGGCTGCCAACAGCTTCTTCCTTGTGCCTCCCCACCCCCATCCCCAACAGGGCCCTCCATTCCGCACCATGAACCTGGTGCAAATTCTTATTTTCCAAGCCCTTGTTTGGGCTGATCCTTCTACCCAGGGAGCCTCTATACCAGGACCTTCCTAAAACTCCTACTCATACATCAAAACCCCATGCAAATGTCCCTGTCCCTAGACAGCCTCCCTGGATGCTGGGCCAACACCAATCATGCATCATACTTTTTCTAAGAGTCCTTCTTCAAGGCCCGCTGGGGGGCCTTAGGGAGGCCCCTTGCCCTGGGTCTCAGTTTCCCAGACTGAACTGTCCTTGGCTGAAGGCGTCCCTGGTTCTTACTGGAGCAGGACTGAGCTCTGGGAGAGGCAGCAGCTGCAGGGATCTGTGGCCCCCTTGTAGGTTCTGAGGATCTCCGACGAGGCTAAGCTAGATGTGGACAAATTGGGGTTCCTGGCTGGACAACGGGGGCCCAGCTGGCTACCCCCCAAATACTTTGCTGGCCTCGGTCTCGGCCTAGTGGCTGGCAGAGCGGCTGGTGGGGCGGGAGCTAAAGCGGGAATCTTCTTTCTTCTGAAATCCCTCCCGCCTGCCCGCCAGCCCCTGGGGAGGCCCCAGGATATGGGAACCTGATATTTTAAGACTTAAAGCAAATGTTTCTGGAGCCTGAGCTGGACTGAGGCGCCCACTCTGGCCTCATGGGGGCAGGGCTGCCACGAAAGAAAGGAGACCCCATCTTGGAGAGCTCAGAGCTGGGGGGCTTCCATGCTGAGGGGCCCCGGAGTCCAGACCCAGTCTGCAGGCTCCAGGGCTGGGAGCCCTTGGCGGCCGCCACCGGGGTCAGTGCATTGAGCAGCTGCTTCGGACACACCTGCAGAAGCCACCTGGGTGCTGAGCAACCGGTGAGGCTTCCCGGGCTAACGGGGCAAGACATCTGGCATCGATTGGTGATGTCTGCCTGGGGTGCGGGTGTGAAAGTAGGGGCGCACGGGCCATCGCCAGCTCTGTGAGGACGGAAAAGCGACATGACGGTGTTTCTTCACCTTGGAATCTGAAAGGCGACCCACCTCCGGGACAACGAGGGGCCTGGGGCTCGGCCCAGGCTCCATGCACCATGCTGGGGACTCGGGGGTGCCATCTTCTTTCTGGATGCCCTGGCCCCTTGGAGCACCGTGATGTTAGGGTTGGGAGGCTGGGGCGTGCGGGTAGGGTTTAGTTCTGAGAAATGGTTTCGGGGGGGCCGGGCCAGCCCAGATCTCGCTGGGAATGTGGGGGGGCAGGAGAGAGAGGTGCTCTGGGTCTCTCCCATGTCTGGTTTCAGCTGACGTGGCCGGACCCCTTCCCCATCCCACCCCAGCAAGCCCACCGGAGCTAAGAGCCCCTTCCATGGCCACTGCCACCATTTTACAGATAAGGAAACCGAGTCCCCGAGAGGGGCAGCCCCTTCCAGGGCCACATAGAGCCCCTACAAGCCAACCTGCCAGGCAGACCCCTTCCCTCTAGAAGGCCCAGCCCCTGCAGTGCTCTGGGGGGCTGAGAGTCAGGTTTGGACAGATCTGAGTTTGAATCCCAGCTCGGTCCATCCTGTGTCCGTGGCCTGGTGCTGCCCTGCTTGTGTGAGCCCCGGCTTCCCCTCATGGCCTTGGTGAACTTCATCACCCGACCTCTGTGGTGACCAGGCCCGGTGAACTCCTATGCACCCTTCAAAACCCCAGCAGGACCTGAATTGTGAGCCGTGAAATGCTGCCCCTTCCCCAAGCTCCAGCCCCAGCTGCTAATCACCCTCCCCTAATGCGGCGCAGAGCAGTGGCCTGGGATTCTGAGCCTCGTGCCCCCTGTGAGCCCACCAGCCCCCTCCCCTCCCTGGAGAGACCACCCTCATTGCCAAACCTGCGACTCGTTCTGCGAAGACACAGCACCTCACTGCGCCTCGGTTTCCCCAACTCTGAAATGGAGATGGGAAGTGCCAGGTGGGTGTTGAGTCCTGGGTGCCCCAGTGGGCGCTCAGAAGATCAGGGCGGCCTGCCTGGAGGAAGAGGAGCTGGGAGTGGAGGCCACACTGGGCCTCTGCAGCCCGTTCTCCCCTCCCGGGGTCCCAGATGCTGTCCAGAGACCCCTCAACCAGTCACTGCTCAGAGCTTCAACCCCTCAACCAGCCACAGTTAATGACCTGGGCCTGGGGGCTTAAGCCTGCTTGGATGTGGGGTCCAGAGGTCAGCAGCTCCCCGCTGGCCACGGCTGTCAACTGGGCCACACTCGCATCCCCCAAACCCACCGACAGTGTCGTCGTCCCTGTTAGAGCTCCCGGGCCACAACCTCTGGGCACTTCTGAATCTCAGCGTTCCCTTCCGTTCTTTGGACCTCAGTTTCCCCCAGGAATATCTGGCTGGGAGAAGGGAAGACGACAGTACAAGATGCCCACAGGCTTCCCACCACGGCCCTGGAGTCTGCAAGAGGGGAGCAGAGGAGCCTGGCTTAAACGGAGGGCAAAGGAGGCTCCCCAGAGCCTGACACACCCAGAGCCTCAAATCTCGGCTGTGGGGGGGTCCCTGCTGCCCCTGCAGAGCCCAGCGAGAGGCGTTTCCCCTGCCCCTGCCCCTCTGGCTGCAGAACCCCACCTGGCTGCACCCCAGGACCCCTCCGGGTTTGTGACCCGGCCCGAGGGTGGAGGCAGATGGGCTGGGGCCTTGGATCTTGCCCTCTGCACCCTGAAACCAGGAGAGCTCACCCACCTGTCCCCAGTGAGGGCAGGTGTGTGGTCAGGGAGGCGGGAGGGAGGCCCCCAGGCCCTCGGCACACCCGCACCAGGGCCTCTCTCCCAGCCGCCCGCCCGCCTGCTCCCAGGCTCCTGGCCCTGCTCGGGCACCCAGATCCCAAACCAGAAAAACGAGATGAAGAACAAACAGGCCCACGCTGCAGCCTGCGCCCACGTCCAACGTGGGGCCGGGTCAGGGAGCTGCAGCCCTACCCCTCCACATCCCTTCCGGTGGCGAGTCCCCGTACCCCATCCCAGGAGGTGCTGGGAGAATTCTCGCATAGTCGATCAACAAACACTGCATGAGGGGCTGGGATCGCTGCAGGCCTGCAACTCGTCAGCTTTCATGGGGGTCGGTAAGAGCCCAGACGGTCCTTGAACAAATCCAGCCTGTCACCCCGAAGTGCACCTCCGCCGGCCGCTGCCACCCCAGGCCCTTTGCACGTGACATCAGTTGAGCAAGGGAGAAGCCACTGGATTTGGATTAAAGTAACTGTGATGGACCACAGATGAAAATGATGGAGCCACCTCTCTCAGGACTGCCCGGCGTTTCGCAGTGTCCTTGCAGCTTCTGGGCTCGGCAGTTTCCTTGCGGCACAACAAGGCCTGGCCCCTGGTGGGGAGCAGAGCTGGGCAGCGAGGACATGTCCAGGCACGGTGGACGGACGGACGCCCCAGGACACGTGCCCAGCAGAGGGGGATCCAGTGCTGGGCCTGGGAGACAGATCAGGGTGGGAGCTGGGAGGGAGCTGGGTGCCCCCCCACCTCTCCACAGCCCTGCCCCCGGCAACGTGGGGTTCCAGGGCTCTCCCACGCCGTCAGGCCAGGAGGTGACTTCCGGAAGGGGGTCCCAGGGTTGCCGTGGGAGCCCCCCTGCTGGCCTGGAAGTCGAGTTCAGCCCGTCTGGCTGGTCGTTAGCTCAGAGCAGCCATGAGGCTGGAGGGCAGGGGTCAGGAACTGGGGCGGAGGCCCTGGGGACCGGCTCAGATGCGGGGCGTGGGCCAGCCCAGCACCCAGCTGTCCTGAGAGGACACGCGGCCACTCACATGATCGGTGTCTGGCTACATCCCGGCCGGCACCCCCTGCCGTCCCCGCTGACCGTCCTCCCGCCAGCACCTGCCGGGGGATGACAGAGGTCTCTATTCCCGGCTGCGTCTGCCCCGGTTATATTTAGGACAGTGGGGTGGGGAGCGGGCTGGGGGGGCTGCTGACCCTGCCTGCCGCCGGTGCGGGCCTCTCCTTGGTCCCTCGTCCTTCTGTCCGTCAGTCACGCGCTGGGTGGGAGATTAGGGGGAAAACTGAGGCTGCACTGGGGTCCGAGCACCCAGCTATGAAGAGTTCTGGAAAGCCAGGCGGCCTGGGCCCAGCCGAGTGGCCCGTGGGCACTGGAAGACACCCCAGCCCGAGGGTGGCCGCCCGTTCTGAGGGTGGAGGCCGTGACCTCCCCCAGAGCTCACCCCTCCTGTTTGCAGCCATCCTCCTTCGTCCCGACAGGATGTTTCAGAGAGGAAATGGCTCCTCGGACGCCACCGTGGGGCCCCTTCCTGGCCCCTGGGGGATGGGGTCTTGCCCCTGAGTCAGCCAGCCCAGGCCGGACCCCAGACTCTCGGCTCCACCTGCTGGGCCCCCCCCCCAGATGCCAGGATGGGCAGGGGTGTCTCACCCTCACTCAGCCCGGCTGTGCCACCCTTGGGGGCCTCCCCGGGGGACCCCGGCTTTACCCCACCTGGGACCTGGGCTGGGGGGACACAAGTCGGCCCCCAGGCTGTCGGACCCCCACCCACCACCCTGGCATCACCTGCTGCCCCCATCTCTGCGGAAAGCCTGTCCCTCGGTTGCCCCCCATCCATGGACCAAGGGGCCTCCCGCCCGGCTGGCTCCTGAGCTCAGGCCTCCCTGGTCCCCACCCAACCCGTCTGCCCCCAGCCCTGCCCCCCGCTCATCCCAGCCCTTTCCTGCCCCTGCCCCTGCCAGCCCCGGACCTGGGCAAGGCCCGGCCCACCCCCCACCAGGAAACACGCAGCCGGGGACTGTGGGGCCGCAGGCGTGGGGCTGGAGGAGCGGAGGGCACGGCTGTGGGGGGGACGGGGTCTGGAGGGCAGTGTGTCCCCTCCTCACCAAGGCCCCAGAGGCCCCGGCCTGCTCGGAGGGTCAGGAAACGGGGGTCTCCAAAGCTTCCTCTTGGCCAGACAGAGGGTCAGAGGCCTGGGCCGCAGCTGGGTGGGCTAGCACTGGGGGGCTGGGGGTCCCCCGCAGGTGGCCAGCAGTCGAGAGCCGGAAGGAAGGCTGTGAGCCTGGCGTGGGTTGGAGGGTGCCGTGGGGGGCGGCCCTGTGGCCACGGGCAGCCCCCTCCCCAGCCCAGCCTGGTGCCCTTCCTGAATATTCCGTCCCGAGCCTTGGTGTGTCCGTCTGCTCCTCTGTGCAGCGAGTGACAAACCCAGGTCCTCCCGGACAGACAGGGGGGCCCACAGTGAAGGCTGGAGCTGGGTCGATGGGCGGAAGATTCCGGAGTTTCCTGGAGGTGGCCCTGGAGACCCCGGAGACCCTGGGCCCTGGCCTGTGTCCAAGCAGTGCCCACTCCGGGCGTGCCCACCCTACCCTGAGCCCAGGGGCCCCGGCCCCCCGTGTCCACCGAGCTCACGCGTGCACACGCCCCACGCAGGGGTGAGGAAGGCCTCGGAGGCCCCGGCAGGCCCCCGCCCCGGCCCGTCCGTGATGGGCAGTCGTCCGTCAGCGCGGCCAGCACCCCCGGCCATCCATCACCAGCCGGCGGCCGCGGGCGTAGCGGCCTGTTTGTTTTGCAGCTCCGTGTCGCTCCTCGGGATGGGGGCGCCGAGGAAACGGCCAGTGGCTGCCCAGGCGGGTGGCCGAGGTGGGCAGGGCACAGGCTGGGACCTCCCCCCGGTCATCCGGGCCCCCCGCGGCCACCCATAGCCTTCCCCGCTCGGTGCCTCGGTCTCCCCCGGCCCGGCCCCTGCGGCGGGTCACACACCCCTGGCCCTGGGGTGGGAGATGTCCTGTCCGAAAGCCAATGCTCGATCCTGGCTGCCCACTCAGGGTCCAGGCTGGGGGCCGGGGGCGCTGCCAGGGCCTGGGCACCTGTTTGGAGTCACCGGGGGAATGTGGGGGACACATTAGGAAAGTTAACTGACGTGAGACAAAGGAGGTGATGCTCCCTCCCAAGAGGGCAACATCTAAACAATAGCCATGGCTAGTTTTGGGGTGCAAATACACAATAGGTGCAAGTTACTGGCACGTGCCAGGGGCTCACTTGTTTATCCTTTCTCCTCTCCTCGCCCCCGGGTGCCCGTTGCAGCCTCGGACCTCTGCCGTCACTCATCCCACAAAACGGTGGCTTCTCGTTGCCACCAGATCCGGGCCTCCTGCGGGGCCTGTGAGCCGGGAAGGTACCCCCTGAAGTCCACTGCGTCCAGTCCAGGGATCGCTAAGCCCTGTGTCACTGCCAATGCCGGCGCAGAAACCAGATTCATGCCGTGTGTCCGAAGGGGCCTCTGCTCGGGAAGCCAGGCTGGAAGACGTCAGGGTCGTGCACCCCCAGGTTCAGTTCCTGCGGCTCGGGGCCCTCCACCCCACCCTCGAGGAGGAGGCATCCGCTGTGTCTGGTCACCTCCCCAAGCAAGCATGTCTTCATCTTCCAGAACTTTCTTCCTTTAGACCCGGGCTGCATCCACTGCAGACATTTGCAGATAGCCCTGTGCTTAACCTTCTCTCCCCCAGTGAAGACACGGGCTGCTCTTAGCCGATGTCAGTAAAGAAGCTGAGTGCCAAAATTCATACTAAAGTGAGAATGACTACTAGTCACCCTGCCTCAGATGGTGCAGAGTAGGTGGATGGGGGGTGGGGGTTATGGACTGAAGCTGTGTGAGGAGCTGACTCCCGGGCCTGGGGTTTGCCCCCCGCCTCTGGCTCACGAGCCCAGGTGCTGCCTGATGTGAGCCTTTGAGGGGACGGGCCAGGGCCCTGGCAGGTGGGCGGCGCAGAAAGGTGGCCCTGGCCAAGGGGAAACCCAGGTGCTGTCCCCCACCCGCTCCATGTTGGCTGTGCCAGGGGAAGTGGAGGGCCTGCCTCAGTTTCCCCAGGCTGCAGTGGGCACCTTGAACGATCCCAGCGGCCCCGGGGCCTGGTTGTAACCAGCAAAGCCCGAGACAGCCCGGCGCCCGCCCCCACCCCTGCCTGGTAGGTGCTGGCAGACACCCCAGAGGAAGCCCCGGGGCATCCGTCTGTCCGTCCACCAGGCACAGCTGGTGCCAAGTGCCCACGTAGCAGGACCAGAGCTGCCGGCGTCTCCCGGCTGCCCCCGGACCCCAGGGTGGTGGAGAAGGCCTGGCTGAATCCAGCACAACTAGTGCTCCCCCTCCTGCTGCCAATGGCTTAGTGGGGGCTCTGGGGTACAGAGAACAAGGTGGCCCTGCCCCGGACCCACCCAGCCACCCCAGGCTGCTCAGACAGCAGGGAGGGTCCAGTGACCCACAGGGACCCTCTCCAGACCCCCTCGGCCCTGGGGCAGTGCAGGGGACGTCTCAGGGCAGGGCCATGTCCTGGAGACGGACGCAGGAGCCGGCCAGTGGGCAGGGGCTCCCAGGCTGGAGGCCTCCCGGGCTGATGGGCCCGTCCACCTCGGCCGCAGCTGTCTCGGGCTCCCCCGTCCTCCCCCGGCCAGCCCCCCACCCCCAGGACTCCTATTTCACTGAGGAGATTAAGACCACCTGGCGAGAGCCCCCAGCCCAGCCCTCCCTCCCGGCCCCGGGCCCGCCCCTCGGGGTGCCCTCTGCCCCCCACCCACCCGTTCCCACGCGCCC